>NW_015505433.1:825680-843855 GCF_001515645.1 Sinocyclocheilus grahami
AGGAATAACTCAGTAATAACACAGGAATAACACATTAAAAACACAGTAATAACACTGCAATAACACAGTAATAACGCAGTAATAAGAGGAATAACTCAGTAATAACACAGGAATAACACATTAATAACACAGGAATAACTCAGTAATAACACAGGAATAACACATTAATAACACTGCAATAACACTGCAATAACACAGTAATAACGCAGTTATAACACAGGAATAACAGGAATAACTCAGTAATAGCAGAAATAACACAGGAAATACACAGTAATAACACAGGAATAATTCAGTAATAAAACAGTAATAACACAGTAATAACGCAGTAATAACACAGAAATAATTCAGTAATAACACAGTAATAACATATTAATAACACATTAATAACAGGAATAATACAGGATAAACACAGCAATAACACAGAAATAACACAGGAATAATTCAGTAATCAAACAGGATTGACACAGTAATAACACAGTAATAACGCAGTAATAACACAGGACATACACAGTAATAACACAGGAATAATTCAGTAAAAACAGGAATAACACAATAATAACACAGTAATAACACAGCAATAACACAGTAATAACAAAGTAATAAACACAGGAATAATTCAGTAATAACACAGTAATAACACAGCAATATCACAGTAATAACAAAGTAATAAACACAGGAATAACACAGCAATAACACAGGAATAACACAGCAATAAACACAGGCATAACTCAGTAATAACACAGGAATAACACATTAATAACACTGTAATAACATTGCAATAACACAGTAATAACGCAGTTATAACTCAGAAATAATTCAGTAATAACTCAGTAATAGCAGAAATAACAGGAAATACACTAATAACACAGGAATAATTCAGTAATAAATCAGGAATAACAGTAATAACGCAGTAATAACACAGAAATAAGAGGAATAACTCTGTAATAACACAGGAATAATTCAGTAATAAAACAGGATTAACACAGTAATAACGCAGTAATAACACATGAATAACACATTAATAACACTGCAATAACACTGCAATAACACAGTAATAACGGGAATAATTCAGTAATAACACAGTAATAACACAGCAATAACACAGTAATAACAAAGTAATAAACACAGGAATAACACAGCATTAACACAGGAATAACACAGCAATAACACCGGAATGAACACAGGCATAACTCAGTAATAACACAGGAATAACACATTAATAACACTGTAATAACATTGCAATAACACAGTAATAACGCCGTTATAACACAGGAATAACAGGAATAACTCAGTAATAGCAGAAATAACAGGAAATACACTAATAACACAGGAATAATTCAGTAATAAAACAGGAATAACAGTAATAACGCAGTAATAACACAGAAATAAGAGGAATAACTCAGTAATAACACAGGAATGATTCAGTAATAAAAGAGGAATAACACAGGAATAACAGAAATAACACAGGAATAATTCAGTAAAACAGGAATAACACAATAATTACACAATAATAACGCGGTAATAACACATAAATAACTCAGCAACAATGCAGGAATAACCGTAATAACAAAGTAATAATGCAGTAATAACACAGAAATAATTCAGCAATAACACAGTAATAACATAGTAATAACGCATTAATAACACAGGAATAATACAAGATTAACAGTAATAACTCAGGATAAACACAGTAATAAGACAGAAATAACACAGGAATAATCAGTAAAAAAACAGGATTAACACAGTAATAACACAGTAATAACACAGTAATAACACAGAAATAACAGGAATAACACAGCAATAACACAGGACATACACAGTAATAACACAGGAATAATTCCATAATAAAACAGGAATAACACAATAATAACACAGTAATAGCACAGGAATAACACAGCAATAACACAGGAATAACACAGCAATAACACAGGAATGAACACAGGAATAACACAGGCATAACACAGTAATAACACAGGAATAACTCAGTAATAACACAGGAATAACACATTAAAAACACAGTAATAACACTGCAATAACACAGTAATAACGCAGTAATAAGAGGAATAACTCAGTAATAACACAGGAATGATTTAGTAATAAAACAGGAATAACACAGGAATAACATAGTAATAACAGAAATAACACAGGAATAATTCAGTAAAACAGGAATAACACAATAATTACACAATAATAATGCAGTAATAACACAGCAATAACTCAGTAACAATGCAGGAATAACAGTAATAACAAAGTAATACCACAGTAATAACTCAGAAATAATTCAGTAATAACACAGTAATAACATAGTAATAACGCATTAATAACACAGGAATAATACAGGATTAACAGTAATAACTCAGGATAAACAGTAATAACAGAAATAACACAGGAATAATTCAGTAATAAAACAGGATTAACACAGTAATAACACAGTAATAACACAGAAATAACAGGAATAACACAGTAATAACACAGGACATACACAGTAATAACACAGGAATAATTCCGTAATAAAACAGGAATAACACAATAATAACACAGTAATAACACATTAATAACACAGTAATAACAGGAATAACACAGTAATAACACAGGACATACACAGTAATAACACAGGAATAATTCCGTAATAAAACAGGAATAGCACAATAATAACAAAGTAATAAACACAGGAATAACACAGCAATAACACAGGAATGAACACAGGAATAACACAGGCATAACACAGGAATAACTCAGTAATAACACAGGAATAACACATTAATAACACAGTAATAACAGGAATAACACAGTAATAACAGGAATAACACAGTAATAACAGGAATAACACAGTAATAACAGGAATAACAAAGTAATAAACACAGGAATAACACAGCAATAACACAGGAATGAACACAGGAATAACACAGGCATAACACAGGAATAACTCAGGAATAACACAGGAATAACGCATTAATAACACAGGAATAACAGGAATAACTCAGTAATAGCAGAAATTACACAGGATATACACAGTAATAACAGGAATAACACAGTAATAACAGGAATAACAAAGTAATAAACACAGGAATAACACAGCAATAACACAGGAATGAACACAGGAATAACACAGGCATAACACAGGAATAACACAGGAATAACTCAGTAATAACACAGGAATAACACATTAATAACACAGTAATAACAAAGTAATAAACACAGGAATAACACAGCAATAACACAGGAATGAACACAGGAATAACACAGGCATAACACAGGAATAACACAGGAATAACTCAGGAATAACACAGGAATAACGCATTAATAACACAGGAATAACAGGAATAACTCAGTAATAGCAGAAATTACACAGGACATACACAGTAATAACACAGGAATAATTCCGTAATAAAACAGGAATAACACAATAATAACACAGTAATAACACAGTAATAACAAAGTAATAAACACAGGAATAACACAGCAATAACACAGGAATGAACACAGGAATAACACAGGCATAACACAGGAATAACACAGGAATAACTCAGTAATAACACAGGAATAACACATTAATAACACAGTAATAACAAAGTAATAAACACAGGAATAACACAGCAATAACACAGGAATGAACACAGGAATAACACAGGCATAACACAGGAATAACACAGGAATAACTCAGTAATAACACAGGAATAACGCATTAATAACACAGGAATAACAGGAATAACTCAGTAATAGCAGAAATTACACAGGACATACACAGGAATAACACAGGAATAATTCAGTAATAAAACAGAAACAACAGTAATAACGCAGTAATAACACAGAAATAAGAGGAATAACTCAGTAATAACACAGGAATAATTCAGTAATAAAACAGGAATAACACAGGAATAACAGTAATAACAGAAATAACAGGCATAATTCAGTAATGAAACAGGAATAACACAATAATTACACAGTAATAACACAGAAATAACTCAGTAACAATACAGAAATAACCCGTTAATAACACAGGAATAACATATTAATAACACAGTAATAACACAGCAATAACACAGTAATAACAGTAATAATACAGGAATAATTCAGTAATACAGGAATAACACAGAAATAACACAGGAATAACTCAGTAATAACAGAAATAACACAGGAATAACTCAGTAATAACACAGGAATAACACATTAATAACACAGGAATAACACATTAATAACACAGGAATAATACAGGAATAACACAAAAATAACACAGGAATAATTCAGTAATAAAACAGGAATAACACAATAATAACACAGTAATAACGCAGTTATAACTCAGAAATAATTCAGTAATAACACAGTAATAACGCAGTTATAACTCAGAAATAATTCAGTAATAACACAGTAATAACGCAGTTATAACTCAGAAATAATTCAGTAATAACACAGTAATAACGCAGTTATAACTCAGAAATAATTCAGTAATAACACAGTAATAACGCAGTTATAACTCAGAAATAATTCAGTAATAACACAGTAATAACGCAGTTATAACTCAGAAATAATTCAGTAATAACACAGTAATAACACAGGAATAATTCAGTAATAAAACAGGAATAACACAATAATAACACAGTAATAACACAGCAATAACACAGCAATATCAAAGTAATAAACACAGGAATAACACAGGAATAACACAGCAATAACACAGGAATGAACACAGGCATAGCTCAGTAATAACACAGGAATAACACATTAATAACACTGTAATAACATTGCAATAACACAGTAATAACGCAGTTATAACTCAGAAATAATTCAGTAATAACACAGTAATAACATAGTAATAACGCATTAATAACACAGGAATAATACAAGATTAACAGTAATAACTCAGGATAAACACAGTAATAACACAGAAATAACACAGGAATAATTCAGTAAAAAAACAGGATTAACACAGGAATAACACAGGAATAACTCAGTAATAGCAGAAATAACACAGCAATAACACAGGACATACACAGTAATAACACAGGAATAACATAGTAATAACAGTAATAACACAGGAATAATTCGGTAATAAAACAGGAATAACACAATAATTACACAATAATAATGCAGTAATAACACAGAAATAACTCAGTATCAATGCAGGAATAACAGTAATAACAACGTAATAACGCAGTAATAACACAGAAATAATTCAGTAACAACACAGTAATAAAATAGTAATAACGCATTAATAACACAGGAATAATACAGGATTAACACAGTAATAACAGAAATAACACAGGACATACACAGTAATAACACAGGAATAATTCAGTAATAAAACAGGACATACACAGTAATAACACAGTAATAACGCAGTAATAACACAGAAATAACAGGAATAACACAGTATTAACAGAAATAACACAGGACATACACAGTAATAACACAGGAATAACACAATAACACAGTAATAACGCAGTAATAAACACAGGAATAACCCATTAATAACACAGTAATAACACTGCAATAACACAGTAATAACGCAGTTATAACACAGGAATAACTCAGTAATAGCAGAAATAACAGGAAATACACAGTAATAACACAGGAATAATTCAGTAATAAAACAGGAATAACTGTAATAACGCAGTAATAACGCAGTAATAACACAGAAATAAGAGGAATAATTCAGTAATAAAACAGGAATAACACAATAATTACACAGTAATAACACAGAAATAACTCAATAACAATGCATGAATAACCCGTTAATAACACAGGAATAACACATTAATAACACAGTAATAACACAGCAATAACACAGTAATAATAGAAATTACACAGGAATAACATTAATAACACAGTGACAACAGCAATAACAGGAATAACAAAGTAATAACATAGGAATAACACAGAACTAACACATTAATAGCACAGAAATAACACAGGAATAACTCAGTGACAACAGACATAGCACAGTAATAACAGAAATAACTCAGGAATAACACAGGAATAACTCAGGAATAACTCAGTAATAACACAGTTATAACACAGGAATAATTCTGTAATAACACAGGAATAACACATTAATAACAGTAATAACAGAAATAACACAGGAATAACACAGTAATAACACAGGAATAACAAAGTAATAACACATTAATAACACCGTAATAACACAGAAATAACACATTAATAACACAGGAATAACTCAGTAATAGCATAGTTATAACACAGGAATAACTCAGTAATAAAACAGGAATAACACATTAATAACAGTAATAATACAGCAATAACACAGGAATAACACAGTAATAAACACAGGATTAACACAGTAATAACAATAAAGCAAAATACTTTTCACTCCACTACATTTCTATCAAGGTCCTCGAAGTAGAAAGTCGTTACTATGTAGCAGCTTTGAAAGTCAGTGGGTGATTTTTTTCTTCTCTAAAATGTGACTGTTTTTTTCAGACAGTTTATCAGTAATCACTCTTGGGGCTACATGAAGTGATTTCCCAGCATTTTTTGAACACTGCCCAGTTGCAAACGTGATATTTATTTACAACAATTCAATAATAAGTTAATATTGTGGTATATATTAGACACAATATTGTCTGATTTTGCTCAATTGTGTAGGTGAAAATATTACCTATAAAGCCACAGAAGAACTGTTGTGCATCTCCTAATAAAACACAATAGGTGTTGGACTTCAAGCAGCACTGCACAGACCATTCTGTGTGTGATATCAAAGTACCACTAGAGTGATTAGACAGCATTTAAAAAAAACATTTTTTTGATGTCAAATAGGTCTTGCTGTTTTGCTTTTTTGTTAAAGCAGTGTTGCTGTTGTAAAGTTATACAGCTACAGTTGTGTTGCTGGGTTTTACAGCAGGATTGATTTTTTTTCTTTCTTATCACTCAGTATTTACAGGATTTCACTGTCCACTCTGTTCAAATGTGATTGAATGGCTACACATAGATGTGTGCACACTGTCAGAGCTGTGTGAGATCACTACCATCCTGCTTTTGTGGGGGTGGGTAGGGGTGTTAATTTTTTCCCCCATAGGTTTTTAACATTCTAAAAGCTCTTTATTACAAAGATACTACAAGCTAGTAGGTGTAATGTATTCTAAGTTGCATCAGAAGCATTGCAAGTATTACGTACAACAATAAAACAGTGCATTGACATAAATAAGGAAATTTACTTTTGGTACTTCTGTACTTTTACTTAAGTAAAAGTACTTCTGTATTTCTTTACAACTTTTACTTGTAATGGAGTAATATTTGACCAGCAGTATCTGTACTTTCACTTAAGTAATGGAGTTGAGTACTTTGTCCGCCTCTGGCAGGTACTAGGATGGGCTTCTCATGACTCAACTTGTGTTCTGGCCTGTCTTTAACTGGTCTTTTGGGGTCTTTAATGTATGCTGGTGTTTACAGGATTGGCCTGATGGAGTGGATGGAGAACACCTGCACTCTGAAAGACTTCCTCTCCAGCAGAAGGACTGAACAGGAGCAGAGGACAATCACAAAGTGAATATTTATTCCTTATTCCAGCTAATAAAACAAATCATCATGCAGAGTTTCTGCTTTCATACCTTGCATTGAGTGCATCAAGCATTACTTTGGTTTAATGCATTTTAGGCCCAATGAGTTCTATGATGACTGGGTCAGTAAAGTTGCTGGGAAGGTGGACAGCATTAGACGATATGCTGAACTGTACAAGTTATCACTTTGTTTTATAACTTGTCAAGGGTCAGTGACTCAGCATTCTACAATGGCTTTAGAACATGTACTGTATAAATAATATTAATACTTATTAATACATTTACACTTGATTCCCTACAGGAAAGCAAAATGTGTGGCACTGTGAACAACTTTAGGAGAATTGAGCAGATGGTTCCTAATGACTTGTTAAAGTATGCCAGCATTTCTCTTTGCATTATACATCGCAGTATTTTAATTTTATGATAATCATATAGTAATTCATTGATGATGTTTGTTCATTCTAAAAGGAATTAATGATGGCATGAATGCTTGTTTTCAGGCGTGCTTTGTGAGGATGAGTACCACACCTGAAGCTTTTCTTTCACTAAGGTCACATTTCAGCAGCTCTCATGCTGTGCTCTGCATCAGTCACTGGATTCTGGGCATTGGTGATCGGCATCTCTCTAACTTCATGATTAACACAGAGACTGGTGGTATGATCGGCATCGACTTCGGTCATGCTTTTGGATCAGCCACACAGGTGGGCTTTTTGTCTGGTATTCAGTAGTTTGTTTGACTGACCGTTCAATGATTCTGTAAGGTGACAAGTACAGGTACAAACAGTTGCTGTACCAATTTAGACACAAGTTTGATGAACAGCTTGACTTGATTTAATTAAGAGTTAAGAACAATAACCTGTCTTACATGTTGCATGTAGTTCCTCCCAGTGCCTGAACTGATGCCATTTAGGCTGACACGGCAGTTTATAAACTTGATGCGACCCATGGCAGAGTCTGGTCTCATCCAGAGTGTGATGGTACACTCATCACGTGCCTTCAGAGATGACCCAGACCTGCTGCTCAACACCATGGGTGTGTTTGTGAAGGAGCCTTCACTCGACTGGAAGGTAGAAGAACTCAAAGCAGATTATAACCATGCAAACAGAAACAAATAGCTTGCTTTCCTTTATTGCCACATACATGTAGCCCTCAATGTAATCATCAAAGTGATCTGCCCTCATTGTAGACCTGTTTAACATTTTCCATTTTTCCCCACCTAAGAATTGAGGCTTAGACATCGAGTCATTATCAAAGAGACAGGCTAACTGAATTGTGAAAGACAACGGCACTATTTCTCATGTTACAGAACTTTGAGCTGAGGCAGCTGAAGAAAAGAGGTACCTGGACAGAGAGTGTGACCACCAAAAAAATAAACTGGTTCCCTCTACAGAAGGTCAACTTTGCTTGCCGGAAGCTAGAGGGAGCCAATCCCTCGGTTATAACAAGGTAGGTAGATCCAACCACACAACTCTCATTTTTGTGGATTTCTGGCAAATATACATGACCATTTAACACTTACATTGGCAGCATATCATGATCATTTGTAATTAAGTTCAACCACTTGCATTAAATGAATATAGTTTTTTTCCTAATTCTTGTGAAGACTTCAGAATAGTTTTACGGATGACAAAACATACCAGTTGTAATTTCCAGAAAACACATTTCTAACCATGTTGGTTTGTTGATGTTTTAGTGAGGAGCTCTGTCTTGGATTTGAGAAGACCCCAGAATATAAGGAAATGTTGACTGTTGCCCGAGGCGAGAAAAAGAGCACAACATACGAGCTCGACACAATGAGAAAGACCTGAGTGTTGAAGATCAGGTAGACTGCTTGCTCGATCAGGCAACAGACCCCAATATACTGGGCAGGGTGTGAATAGGCTGGGAACCATGGGTTTGAACCAAATAGTGGGTAACAATGAAACAAGTTCATGTGTTTTTTTTTTCAACCCCTTTTTCAAAGTGTGAAGACCAGGCTTTCAAAACCACAACTGCTGTCATATGACACGGTTTTGTAGTAATGTTCTGCTAGATACTATAGATTTAACTAAACAGACCTTGCGTTGATAAACTCAACAACACAGTTGTGAAAACTGTACAACACAGTTGTCATATTCCATTGCACTGCTTTGAAGGAAACTAGTCATCAAATAAAGCATGTATACATGTCAAAATTGTCATACTTAAGTATACAAAGTCAACGTAATCTGATATGAAATTGTTGACTCTTCATCCTCTCCACTTTTATTTTTGGACACATCAGCCTTCATTAATCACTAGTGTAAAGATTATGTTGCTGGGAGCATTTTCATCTAAAGTGAGCTAGTGTGATTACCACCGTGTTTGGTGTCACAACTTGGTAAAGGATAGCTTAATTTGAATAAGGTGCAAATATTATTTCTCAAAATGATAAACCAAAAAAGATTTGTTCAAGTAATAAAAACCACCTAATCAAGTCAATCATCTTTATTGATCAACAACCAAAGAAACGTAGGCCACAGTTTGGGTCAAAATATCTTCAGGTTTTTCAAAGGCTTTGGGTTTGAGCAAATAAAAGTCTGTTGAGCAGGTACCATAAGGTCAGAGATTACATAGATGGGTACAGGTTAATACACAAAGCAATTAATATATAGATTTATATACACATGTATATATTAAACAAAATGGCTATTAAAATCATTACAAGACTGCATAGCATTGAGATACAAAACTGTCTAATGCAATACTGAAGGCCAATATTTACGGCTGCATCGCTCCAGCACGTTGCATGTGTTTTGCTCTGGACTGACTTGCTTGTTCAGCCTTACATTTTGGGCCTCCAGCCATTTATAAACTGCATGAGTTTCTTCACTTGAAGTTTGCTTAGCTTAAAGTCTTCTGACAGAATCTCCTCGGTTAGCTGCAGGAGCAAATTTCCATCTATTTTTTCTTGCACAAACAAAGAGACAACATCATCTGACATACCAATGAACCGTAGTGACTTAGAAACCTCCTCAATGGAGATACCTGATAGATTGCTTGGTGGTTGCCAAGACAACCCTGTAGCTACAGGATACGAAATGGGAAACACATCTGTAGTGCCGTGATGCGGTCGATCGAGCGAGCAGCTTTTGGACTCAAGTTCCAGAGCATCCACATCAGTTGTGACTGTAGTAGCGGGATCTGCATCTTTCTTTGTATCGTTACATTTATGGGGTCTTGGAGGCAAGATAGGGCAGGACTGGTTTTGCTTAGTGTTACATTCCTCTGTGGATTTGTCTCTGCACATTTCCATGGTGTAGCTGGTGGATTTGGTGCAAAACTGGGCAGACTGGGAAATCTGTTGAGCCTTGGAGGCCGAAGCGCCCCCCTCACCATTTGCTCGCCTGTTGAAGTCTAACAAACCTGAGGGACAAGCCTTAGGAGTACCAGGGGTCTTCTTCCGAGGATAACTAGAATAACTCCGGCAGTGGATCGTCGGGAAGTCCTCACCTTTATACGAGTCTGCACCATAGAAATCGTTTGGCCAGGAAAGGCGGGAGAAAGAGGCATTGACCGAAGGATTGAGGCAAGGGTGAGGCTTGGAGCCTTTACTGGCATCTGGTCTGATCCAGTTACATGGGTAACATGCATGGTTCTGATCATCTGACTCACTCTGAGACTCACCCTCTCCACCTCTATTGAGGGAAGGAAGAAGAGGATCGTTCAGTCATAAGTAGCGCAGTTCACATAAAACCAATATCCATTTTGTCAATCAAAACAATGCATAACTCACATGTGGTGTAAGCCGGATGAATAATAGGATAGTGTTGGGCTTGGGGAGCGGGTTTCTGTCTGATGTGGCTTGGCAGGAGGGTATGGCGCTGTGGCACTGCTTGAGCCTGCCTGCTTGGAGCTCCGCGGTGGAATCGGTGGAGCATTCAACAACCGGCACTCCTCCTTCACCTGCAAAGGCAACAACAACAAAAAAACGGTATGGCTCTAGAAATGTGAATATTACAATTACTTTATTGGGGGAGTGAATGAACAGATACAGATTTCTTGACAGGCTGTGCAAATTGATCAAATAGACCTTGAAAACATACGAAATGTAACCTTTACTCCTACTTGGAAAATAATTAGACCTGTAGTGACTGACCAACAGAGTACACAAATAAGTCACTATGTAAGTCCAGAATAAACTTTGCCCCATCTGAGAGTGGAAAACAGACAAATAACCTTAAAATCATGGATTTTTTTTTAAATCTGGAGAATCAATGAATGAGGATTTCTACAAACACTTTAATGTAAACTTGATATCAGGGTTCCCATTCGAGCAGTAGTTCAAGCAGTGATTCTTCCAGTAGTGTGAGTTTTACTGGTTAAGGATTTTAAAAAATAATTTTGATTCAGAATATTAAGATTCATCTAGTATAAATGAACTCACAGCTTCAGACTTTGGAGGCACCGGAGGTGGAGGTAGATTGGCATCTGCACCAAGCAAGGCGTTTGTGGGGCCTGCTGTGGGGTATGGCAGTACAGTCGTGCAGCCAGAGACAGTCGAATTTCGGACCCCCTCGATGTGGTCTAGCACAGATCCAGCGTTCTTAACTTGATCCAACCAAAGCTCCTCGTACGGCACGTCTGGTTTAAGGGAGCCAGAAGAACTCTCCTGCAGCTCAGGGAACAGATAAAAATCTGGAGAATCAATGAATGAGGATTTCTACAAACACTTTAATGTAAACTTGATATCAGGGTTCCCATTCGAGCAGTAGTTCAAGCAGTGATTCTTCCAGTAGTGTGAGTTTTACTGGTTAAGGATTTTTAAAAATAATTTTGATTCAGAATATTAAGATTCATCTAGTATAAATGAACTCACAGCTTCAGACTTTGGAGGCACCGGAGGTGGAGGTAGATTGGCATCTGCACCAAGCAAGGCGTTTGTGGGGCCTGCTGTGGGGTATGGCAGTACAGTCGTGCAGCCAGAGACAGTTGAATTTTGGACACCCTCGATGTGGTCTAGCACACATCCAGGGTTCTTAACATGATCCAACCAAAGTTCCTCGTATGGCACATCTGGTTTAAGGGAGCCAGAAGAACTCTCCTGCAGCTCAGGGAACAGATAATCTGCATCCGGAGGTTCTGCTGGCACACAATCTCCACATAAGCTAACGCAACCCTGAAGATTCACCTCGCTGTTCCCATGGAGATTGTTACCGTAGACACAGACAGACAGGCGATGAAATGACTGTGTGAGCTCATCTCGGGCTGAGCTTAGAGAACTTGGCAAATTCACATGCGAGGGGCAGCCATCGCTTTCGCTGCGGTTGCAGATGGCACTCCCACTTCCTGTTCCACCTGCGCTACTTTTTTTCGGGCTTTTGCCATCCTCAATCCAATCCACCCGCACATCACGGACTGCCCTAGAGTAGTCGTCAATGTCGAACTGCTCCTGGCAGTAAGCAAACCAGCGGTGGACCACAGTCTCCAGCCAGGCTTCTCCTTGAAGCAGCCCTTCAGGCACCAGTAGACGAGGCAGTGCTGTGGACACGTGCAAAGGGAAGTGCACTGGCAGTAATTTGTTCGAACGTAATGCACAACACACCACCACTGTCTTGGTCTGGATGTTGACCAGCTTGTATCGGTGGCCTTCACGGATCAAATGGAGGTCATGCGGATTACGTGGCGGGCTGCTGGGCACCATGACATTCACAGGTAACCTGGTCTTCTCCACAATTGTGCGAATAGTGTGTTCTCCTTCCTGCATCTGTAGCTCCAGTGGGGAGCAGGTACTGAAGCGACCGCGGCACTGGAAAGGCAGGCTGATGCTCTCGTTGGTGCGGTGGTTCATGCAGATAAGGCAGGGCATCTTTCCGCGGCCATGCTTACTGATGGAGTTAAGCTTGCCGATGCGTTTGAAGATTGTGTTGAGGCGTGACTTTTCTCTTGATGTTTTGGCATAGAGGATCTCAGCCTGGCCCATTAGTGTCAGCTCATCCCCAGTGCTCAGCGTGATGTTGTACACTTCCATGTCCTCATTGGATTCTCCTGACGCCATCTGGGAGAATGAAGAAAGCAATTTGAACAGCTAAACTAAAAATGTATTCTAAATAATGCAAGTATTACAGAAGACCTTGGACTGCTATAAATTTTTAAATGTTGAATAGATATTTCACATTACACACACAATGCCTGAGAACCATTCTGATTAAGGCATATTAGGTTATACCAATACTAAGATACATTAGTGCAGGGGGTCTAAATCAAAAACAGTGCCTGCTGCAAGCACAAAACCAGACCTTGACATTGAAGGTTATTTCCTCCATGACATAAACTCGCTCAGGGAATGCTTTGGCCACCTCCTCCACGCTGTTAAAGTACTGGACTGGCTCCTTAATGTCCCTGTCCTGCTCCAGCAGCTTAAACTGGCCTGTAACAAACAGCAAACAGAGCAATTTTGTAACCTCATGACATCATTGCCATGCTTTCATATTATATATACATTACTTTAAAAAAAAAAAGAAAGTAAAATATACATCATTTCATGTAGATGTTGTTTGGCCATTTCAGTTCAAAGTAAAGAAATAAAAGTAATTATTTCAATTTGGGCACGTTGAACTGAAAAAAAAAAAAAAAAACTTTTTGCCAAATTATCTAAAAATGCTGCAACAGTGCAATAAGTACATAAAATAGACAGTTTGCTAGGTCTGTGTGAACTAAATCCAAATTCAAAGGAAGGTCTTTTTTCCTTAAGTGGCCAACTGGACCCTCTCCATAGCCAGAGGAATGTCAATTATGAAGAGACCAATTAGCTAATGCACTCCAACTAAAAGCAGATGGGAAATACAGCAGCACATTTTTGCTACTTCTGTTTTAATAAGTAGCAAGAAAACAGTGAATCTTAGCAGACTAACTTTTCTTTCTTTTGCCTTCTTTTTGAAAATACATAGTGTCAGAAAGAACTAAAAACATTTCTAGATACAGTACATGCTGCACTACAACAACTGAGTGGCCTTACCCTCATAATGGACAGGGATCTCGATTTTCGGTCCGATGACATAATGGCCCTCCTCTAGGCTATGGGCGGTAATTGTGGTCCATTGCCGGCATGAATGAATCAAGAGGTAGTCATTTTCTCTCAGCCCTTCCACCGATTCCCCTGAGGCGAAACAATATCACATCAGTGTGGAACAGTGACCTTAATAGTGTAATTTTGTAAAGATATATGAAAATCATACAACGGTGCAAAAAAAAAAAAAATTACAGTTAAGTGGTGCTTAAAGGTATAACTGTCAGCCCACTCCAAAACTGATTTCAAATAACATGAAGGGCATAACTGACTCATTTATATACTGACAATATTGTAAGTAGAGCAATCACAAACTAATATGAGAGGTCAGATGGGTGTTGTGTCTGCTGTACCCAGTGAGCCCTCATAAGAGTTCAGTTAAGAGTCTAATGATAGTGTCCCAGTTCCCATAATGATAAAGATCTAGTTCCCCTGACATTATGACTTCCTCCATCTTTGCGCAGAGCACAGAGCTCAGCTCACACACAACAGCACTTACATTGCAATCACTTTATAATAAAGCAGTGATTAACAAACAACTCCGTTAAGTTATCAGACTAGTATATTAATCGTGCTTTACGCATAGAATTTCTCGAGTATAAGTTTCTTTCTAAAGTTTCAGAATTGAGGGTGTTACGGGGATCGCGGTCTAGTTAGAAAAATCAAAGAGGTTTTTAATCGATGATATACATTAAATGTTATGAGGCCGGTGTTTGACTGCCTGGAGTCTGTTATTTAACTCTCTGGCCTCTAGCTCGTTTGCGTTAGCTTGCTAACATCTATGCATCTCTTTTTCGCGTTTTATTTGGCTGTTTGGTCTGTATCCGAGTCAGAACAACTACAAAATGCATAACTTTTGATGTCGACTGTGTAAGTTATGTCAGTAAAGCCCTCCATTCAGGTATTCCGCTGAATGTGTTCATGGAGTGAAGGGTCGCGTTAGCTTAGCGCGCAAAGCGCTAATTATTGGAATTCCACAGGAGCGCAACCGCCCACGCGCAGCTGCCGCCGCTGCTACACAACACCAACACAACTCAGAACAAACCTTACCGCTGTCCAACTTTACAATCTGTGGTAGTCTGTGGGCACTAACAAGTCTATCCAAGGGTAGTGTCGTCGTACTCCATGTTACATCTTTCAAACTGTTGTAGAGCATTAATCCAAGGTCCATGTTAGCTTGCTAACATCAGCACGTTACCCCACCGCAGCATGCATCTGCAGTGAAGAATGGCTCTTTCATGGAGAAAGCTTCGTTAGATGTCCTTTTGTTTACTCAAAGGCAGTCGTGGATTGAAAGTGAAGCCATGTCAGCCGATTGTCTATTTACACTGACAGGAAATGCCATGAATCCCAACCGTAGCGATCTCGGAGCTGGAGTGGCTATTTCCTCTTCCCTGTAGCTCCAGCGGTTGCTCGGGCAACCAGCGCCATAATAGCTGTACCTTGTTTTTTTTAACTGACTTTTCAAAAGACATTTAACAAACAACGTAAATACACACGCAATTTTTTTTCTTTCGTACATTTTATAGATTTAAATCAAATTCAAGGTCTGTTTGGAAATGAACAAAATGTTTGAATCACTCACAAATCTCCTCTGCAAACTTATAACTTAGAGAGGCGCACCTCTGCTGAGGGGTTAAGAGTGTAATACAAAACAAGACTTTTAATTTCAAAAAAGTATTCATAGATGTGTACTTCTCTGAACTGGACTCAAATATCACCAACACAAAAGTATCATGCTCTTTTGGACATAGTATCACGCTGACCATAATGTTTTGTTTTGTTCTGTTTTCCTTGCCTTCCTGAAAAGTCAAGCTACCATAGAAAGACGTTTAGGATAGTGATGAAAAGAAATGGAAGGAATTGAACACAAATCAATATACAGATGATCTCATCACCCACATTTTAAAATTCAGTGCTTGCTTGTGTACTGATGTCAAGAACATTGCATTGATTAAATGACCTTGCAGAGTGACTAAAAGTGAATTCAGCTGAATGATAAGTGATTGTGAACATCATAGGAGCCTGTAGGGAAATAATGTGATTGTCTTTATTTGGAATATGGTGATGAAGGACATTCCAGTTGCTGTACACAGAGCATGTGAACCTCTTTTTTGGTAAATACTTAACCTTAATCAGAAAGTGATGTCTATTCAAACTTGACCCTGGTTTTTAGGAAAGGTTGTTTTTTTTCAGGCACTGCAATACCATGTAAATACTAAAATACATTGGTAATAATTTAGCACCATGGTATGCATGAGGGTATCATGCATGTTTTTACCATTTGATACAATCATGATGCCACAGCACTTTTTTGTAAGATGTGTAATATGTGCTTCACACCTAAAAGCAACTAATAAAATAAGATTTTGTTAGAAAAAAAAATCCTTTAATAATAATTATGCTTTACTAACACCAAAAAAGTGAACTTACTCAATGGGCAAGTGAGGAAGCAAGAAATAAAGAAGCAAGTGACATATGGAGCTGATCACGTCCTCTCTCTCAGAGCATGGGCTGGGCCTATTCTCTAAGAAAAGTTTCAGATTGCCTCTGCTGGGCTCACAACAGAGAGCAACAGTGTTCATTTGTTCATTGCTAATAGTCTTCTGAGGAAGCATGTCATTTGTAAGCACTCTCCGTCAGTGGGACAAGGCCGTGGCTTGTGTGGAGCAAAGAGACCCAGACTCTGCTCTCAGGATATTCCTCAACATCGAGGAGAAAAGCTCCAAGATCTTCTTCAACATTGGCTGTCTTTATTTAAACAACAGTGAGTTAGATGAAGCTGAAAAGGTACGGTTACATGGCAGATTCTGTGTTTTATGCTACTTAAGAAACAGTACATTTAAATAAGGTATTTTCTTTACTACTATGCTCTTTGAATTATGATTTGACAATGTTTTTGCTTTTTTTTAAAAAGCTTGTGGCTGTAAAAAGGAAGTAAAAGTGGTTTCACTCTTTATGGGGAAATTTATTCCTGTTATACATCTGAAGGCATTTGACAGAAGTATTGGCAAAGATGAGCACCTGCCTGCTACCTTTTTTCAGAGACAAGTTACATTCTACAAAAAGGAAAGGTAAAGCCATTACCATCTCTTCATTAAGAAATATTTTACGCCACTCAGATAATTCAAGTGTTCTTATAGAGGGGACTACAAAACGCCACATACAGGTGCATCGCAATAAATTAGAATGTCGTGGAAAAGTTCATTTATTCCAGCAATTCAACTCAAATTGTGAAACTTGTGTATTAAATAAATTCAATGCACACAGACTAAAGTAGTTTAAGTCTTTGGTTCTTTTAATTGTGATGATTTTGGCTCACATTTAACAAAAACCCACCAATTCACTATCTCAACAAATTAGAATATGGTGACATGCCAATCAGCTAATCAACTCAAAACACCTGCAAAGGTTTCCTGAGCCTTCAAAATGGTCTCTCAGTTTGGTTCACTAAGCTACACAATCATGGGGAAGACTGCTGATCTGACAGTTGTCCAGAAGACAATCATTGACACCCTTCACAAGGAGGGTAACCCACAAACATTCATTGCCAAAGAAGCTGGCTGTTCACAGAGTGCTGTATCCAAGCATGTTAAATGAAAGTTGAGTGGAAGGAAAAAGTGTGAAAGAAAAA
>NW_015505433.1:845041-852420 GCF_001515645.1 Sinocyclocheilus grahami
GCTTTGGTGTGTCTTTGAAAACTCTCCAGCGCAGGATTGCACGTTGGGGAATAAGGTAAGAAACACTGCTGTACAGTAGTGTTGTCACCCGATGCAGGCTGTCCTTAAAAATATAATTTTTCACTGACCGAAGGCATGCAACAGAAACCCCTATCTCTTATTTAGCCCACACCCTGACCTGGGCAGGTGTTCTGACGATTGTGCTACCCTGTCAGATTTTGCTATTATTTTGTAGCATAATTAGACGGATATTCTACTCTTGGAAAAATAGAATTGGGGTATTGTCAAGAGGAAGATGAGAGACACCAGACCCAACAATGCAGATGACCTGAAGGCCGCTATCAAAGCAACCTGGGCTTCCATTACACCTGAGCAGTGCCACAGGCTGATTGTCTCCATGCCACGCCGCACTGATGCAGTAATTCATGCAAAAGGAGCCCCTACCAAGTATTGAGTACATGTACAGTAAATGAACATACTTTCCAGAAGGCCAACAATTCACTAAAAATGTTTTTTTTATTGGTCTTATGAAGTATTCTAATTTGTTGAGATAGTGAATTGGTGGGTTTTTGTTAAATGTGAGCCAAAATCATCACAATTAAAAGAACCAAAGACTTAAACTACTTCAGTCTGTGTGCATTGAATTTATTTAATACACAAGTTTCACAATTTGAGTTGAATTACTGAAATAAATGAACTTTTCCACAACATTCTAATTTATTGAGATGCACCTGTACTGTCTCTTCGGAAGAAATGTCTTGACACTTTATTAAAATGTTCATAAATGTGTCTTCAGGTTTAAAGAGTGCCTTCTGGATTTCCAGCAGGCGTTTAAGCAGTTACGAGGAAATCAGCTAATAGATTACAAACCTCTAGGGCTGAGATATAAACTCTGTGCTTGTGAGGTAAGACCAGAGATGTGCCACACATTGAACATTTTATGTGCACATAATCTTGTTGTCACAGATCACAGAATCACAGAATCGCAGTGACGCACTTGATGGGTTAAGTCAAATCAGTCCACTCTCTGATATGGTCATTTTGTCATATGCGATTTAGGTGCTGCACAACATAGGAGTAGTACAGGCTCAGTTGGGAAAATGGGAGAGAGCTCAAGAGAATCTTCTTACTGCACTGAGCCTGAGGGCAGATGACAAGTTCAGCCATATTGACCATGCTCTGGAAGCCATACTGGTATAACTGCTCAAGTTGTTCCACATAACATAATTATCCATCCTACAATTTTAAACAGAAATCACTGAATAATTTTGCAGTTTTGCAGTGATATAAAGCCAGTTCTGAAGATTATTTCAAAATAATTGTTAGCATATTGTTGTTTTGTAACATATTGCAGTTTTCCTAATTAGAAATTGGTGTAGCATAATAACTGCTTCTGGGTAGGTTTTGTGGGAAGTTGTGTAAACTGCAGGAGGGGCAAAATTTACAAGACAGATGACTTCTACTAGTCACCAGTCATGCTTCTACATCCTTGTACTTCTTGTGACATTCTTTGTAAGAATTTTAATTACAAATTAATGACATTTGGGGGAAGTCGTGGCCTAATGGTTAGAGAGTCGGACTCATAACCCAAAGGTTGTGGGTTCGAGTCTCGTACCAGCAGGGATTGTAGGTGGGGGGAGTGAATGTACAGCACTCTCTCCCACCTTCAATACCACGACTGAGGTGTCCTTGAGCAAGGCACCGAACCCCCAACTGCTCCCCGGGCGCCGCAGCATAAATGGCTGCCCACTGCTCCGGGTGTGTGTTCACGGTGTGTGTGTTCACTGCTGTGTGTGTGTGCACTTTGGATGGGATAAATGCAGAGCACTAATTCTGAGAATGGGTCACCATACTTGGCCACATGTCACGTCACTATGGCCACATGTCACGTCACATTTTAAAATTGTTGCACCAGCATACCCTTATTTGAAAAAAAACGGTTATATTACACTGATGAGCATAGTGCAAAACAGCTTGAACTGTATGTGGTTATTGTCTTGATGTGTTGTTTTAAAATTGATAAACACTGTGATTTCCTCTTTTCAGAAGTAGAAGCTCTTTCCTTTGGTAGAGATTTGAGGAGGGCTGCGGTTCAAACCCAATAAGAACTATGTGGCAGAGCTGGAGAAAAAGGACTATCTTGGAAAAGCCAAGGTACCCACCATCCCCATTATCACATCAATACAGTGTGCAATGTTACTGAAGAGATCCCTTTTCTGTTTGGCCAGTAAATTGTTTTTTATTTATAGGTTGTATCTTCTGTTGTACCCGCAGATGACTTTTCTGGGTTTGATCCACTTCAGCCTCAAGTAAGTAATGAAGTTCTTAACATGTTAACATAAGAACAAATAAGCATAACAGAGAGAGGTTTGAAGACAATGTTAATGATACTCTAATGTTCAAAACTGTCATTTTAATGACCACAGGGCATTACTTTAATTTGTGTATTGTTAGGCTGACAATGTTCCATCTACACCAAAAGTCCCAGAAGTACTAAGGTAAGACTAGTTTAGCGTCATGGACATGAAGAACAATATTTAATGGATCTTAACCTTAACTCTTTAGAGCTGAAATATATTAGCAGTTTATAGAGTTTTTGTATTGTTTTGTCCTCTTGTTTTACATAAATGTCATTATCATCAGGGTATTTGAAGGTGGGCCACACACTGTTCTCTATGAATTTTACCCTGAGACCAAAGAGGAGCTGGCTGTGTTGCCTGGCAACATTGTCTTGGTTCTTCAGAAAGGAGCTGACAACTGGGCATCTGTTGTTTTCAATGAGAAGGTATATTTTGTTAGATTAAAAAAAAAATTGATCATAGAGAATGTACAATGAGAAGAGAAAATTATGGAGAGAGGGAGGTGGAATTATACATTGAGCAAAAAATAAATCTCCCAGCCAGTGTTCACTGTCAAGAGAACATTCGAATATCTTGCTAATGTAATCAACACGTGTTCAAAGTAGAAATACTGCCCTATTTTCTTTTCTCTCTCGCTCTCTCTCATTATTTCCAGTGGGGTCTTGTCCCTTATAACTTCCTTGAACCCTTGGATATTGTTACAATGACATCAACACCAATGCAGGTACAGTAATTGCATTTTGAACAAATATACAGTATTGCAAACAGCAATAAGAAGCAAAATGTTGGGAGTAAATACCAAAATACAGGCACACAGTAATGAATTGTATATAGATTTATCATTCAACCCTACTTTTGATCCCTTCATGTGCACCTGGGAAAGTCGTACCTCTGAGTCGGGCATTTGTCATTATGATAACACGGAAGTAGCATAAACAAACATGATGACAAATTGTCATTTCTATCACTTACTTACATGGTATCACAATAAAATGTTTTTGTTACATAAAGCAAACCATTAAAGTTGTGTGATTTGTCGATAGATAGATCATAGATGCAGTGGCGTAACTTTGCTTTGAAAAGTGGTGGGGACACCTCGCAACTTGTTTTGCTAGTTTTTTTATTTAATAACCTAATTTACTTGGGGACTGGGTTTAGAGTTGGACAAACTTAATTTTTGCGTTTCAAAAATACATCGATGTACCAGGGGCGGTGCCAGAGAATTTTGAACGCAGGTAGATCATTGACAGAGGGAGCTGGGCAATTCAGGGCTCCAGACTCATTCTTCCCCCTGCTCGCTCTTTTGCGATTAACTTTCTCAGTTGGTTGCACGAGCACGTTTTTTTTATTTATTTTTTTGTGCTACAACATGCTATTAATCAATGCATGCTGATGAACTTTTATTGTAGTTTATAGTTATATGGAAATGAAATGAGTTAACATTCAACCTGTTCTTTTTCATCAGTAGTATTATTTGTGATTTGAATTTTGTGAATGGGAGTTCCTCTTTTGCCATGTTATAAGCCAGGCTTCAGATGCTTTCACTTTCGATTTCACGATCTCGTCAGGTTTTACAATAAAATATCATTGTCTGTTTTGCTTACATCTATACACCTTTCGCCTTTTAAGACTAAAAAAAAAAAAAAAAAAGATGGATTAATTATTTTTAATTAAAATGCACAACAACAATAAAACAGTATTCAATGACAAATAGCTTACAAAACGTTATTAACAAAAACGAATAAGATGAGGCATGGCATAGGCCTACACGCTGTGTTAGGCTATATAATTACTAATAAATTACAGAACATTGAGCAAACACTCAGGAATAAAAAATTTAAAAAGAGAGAGAGACTCCATAGGATAAGGTGAGGTAAACAGCAAAGATAAGCTTTTCAAAATGAAAACAAAACAAAAAGAAAAGTAAAACTAAACTTGCTGCCGTTGACAGTGCTTGCATGTTTTTTCTTTCTCCCCACAAGAATACCAACATGTTCACCTTCTCTGGTTTAAGAAGCGGTCTTTTACTTTACTTAAGCATGAAAACCATCAATATTCGCGTAATTTTGGCTGAGCGCACCTTCTGCAATTAATAGTAAATATAACCAAAACAGGTTATTATAATTTTTATATGAATAATAAAATAAATATAAGGAAAACACGCCCTCTCGATTTTGTAATATTCTTTAATTTTGTAGTCCGTATGAAAAGGTGCATTTCTATTAAAGGCATGTCCATGTGGACACTGACTCAGAAAGCACTAGTTTATTAATAAATAATTAAAATGTCTTATTTTCCCCCGACACGTTCATAATCACTTTGCCGGTGCTTTGAGGCAATTGCTTTATGCGTTTATGCGCGCTCGGAATAGGCTCTAGCCTAATACGTCTATAGCCTATATTGAAGTATGGTTAATATATTATTATATTAATATATTAATTATAACGTGCGACTACACTTAAAAATAAAGGTGCTTCACGATCCCATAGAAGAACCTTTTTGTCTAAATGGTTCCATAAAGAACCTTTAACATCTGAAGAACCTTTCTGTTTGACAAAAGGTTCTTTGTGGCGAAAGAAGGTTCTTCAGATTATAAAAGGGTAAGAAAGTGATGGTTCTTTAAAGAAGCTTTGACTGAATGGTTCTTTGTGGAACCAAAAATGGTTCTTCTATGGCATCGCTTGAAGAACCTTTTGAAGCACCTTTATTTTTAAGAGTGTAGTTGACTAGAAACATCTTTAGTAGAGGGCAGGCTTACTTAGCACAAGGAAGCTCTCCAAAATGCTATAGCCTAATGACATTACGAAAAGTGCGACAGCTGCAAATCACGTCGTTATTGCACTGCACGAGCTATGCATGCGTAAGGAGTCAAATGTTTTTTTTGTTGTTGTTTTTTATCACCCTAATTGGATTATGAAGAATGATTTGTTGATCTTGTTTTTCCTTTAATACATACCTTCCGCAATATATTTTTCAATTACTTTCAAAAAGGGGTAGGGACAATATCGACCCTGGCAAAAAGTGGTGGGGACATGTCCCACCCGTCCCACCCGCAAATTACGCCTATGCGACCCTGTCTTTTTGACCTCTAGTTGCTCGCTTGACTTTTTTCACATGACCCTTAAAAAGGTTGTTATTTTTAATTTTTTTATACAGTGCATTTCCTCTTCGGCTGTAGTAGACAAAAAATTAAGTTTAATATGCATTGTCTATTGTTGGTTGGCATGTGAAATGAGTCAGAACCCTACGAACTCCTTTACGCCTCCATTAATGCATTGTTTATGAGAATATAATCAATTTTAGACAATCACCACCAGAATATCACTTGATGATAACATTAACCAGTTTTAATTTCCAAAACGCTCTGTAATAACAGAAAAGGAGCTGTACTTCTTCAGCTGCATCTATTGCACTTGGTGACTAGTCCCCATTGCTAGCTAAGCATTGGTGGTAAAAGCACCAAGGTCATAATGGGTTTTAGATGTATACTGAAAAAGCCTAAGATAAATGAATAAATGCATCGAATGCACTCTAGAATGAATTGTTGCATGATGATTTCCTAACGTGAACATACGTGAATTGGCCCTTTGTTAACTGTTCGTCATGAAAGCGCTATGAAAATTTGTATTTTAGGAAGAACTGAAATAGAACGACTCCTGCTAAACTCTGCAGTCTTGTCCTTTAGTGCTGCGGCCTGGAAAAAAGCATCATGCTGAGGGTTTTTATGTAACCATCTATTCAGGACATTCCTGCCCACCCTTGTCTTTGAGGCTTCGTTGTCTCTCAGTGCTCTGCTGTTGGGGTAACTTAAATCCACGTGGCAAGTGCTCCTCAAACGGCTCCCAGCATTCAACTCAAGCCATGTTCTTATTATTATCGACGTTGAAAAAAGTTGCGCCGCTTAAAGAGACAGTTCACCCCAACGTTACAATACTGTAATCATTTACTCACCCTCAAGTTGTTCCAAACCTGTATGAGTTTCTTTCTTCTGTTGAACACAAAATAAGATATTTTGAAGAATGTTGATAACCGAACAGTTTAAGATAGCCATTGACTTCCATAGTATGGGGAAAAATATTATGGAAGTCAATGGCTACCAGCAACTGTTCGGTATCCAACATTGTTCAAAATATCTTCTTTTGTGTCATTTTATTTATTTTCGCTGAATCTGTACAATTTTACTCTTTATCAACACACATTTCCTTCCTTCTCCTTTTTGGTTATGGGAAAGAGAAGACATTTATTTCCCTATTTCACAGTTGTCTTTCTCCCAGTGTCCATGTTGTCAGGTTCAGTTCCTCACATTGCTGCATACTTAGGCCAGAGTTTGTACATGGAGTGGAGTTGTGGCAGTTTGTGTTTGTGCTTTATGTGGCAGAGACATGCCAACTCCACAGGCTCTTCTCTTGGTCAGAAGTCCTGACTCAGCTCCTTCTCACATAGCTCAGGCTGAATTCTCCTGGCAGTCCTGCTCTGGACATGGTAACATAGCAGATCACAGTCTACAACCTTGATTATTCAGTTCCTGCATTGGATAAGCTTAAAGGGTTAGTTCACCCAAAAATGAAAATTAGTCCATAAATTACTCACCCTCAAGTCATCCTAGGTGTATGTGACTTTCTTCTTTCAGACAAATCCAGTCGGAGTTATATTAAAAATTGTCTTTGATCTTTCTAGCTGTTTCATGGCACTCAGCGGGTGTTGCATGCATTAGTCCAAAAGAAGTTAAATAAAAAGCGCCCATCCATAAAAAAAGTGTCTCACACAGCTCCGGGGGGTGAACAAAGGCCTTCTGTATCGAATCAATTCGTTTTTGTAAGAAAAATATCCATATTCAAAACTTAATAATCACTTTAATGTAGCTTGCGCCAACAGTCCTACACGGAAGCAGCTCCGGGCTGATGACGTATGAGTTCAGCACTGCGCATGCGCCAGTGAGTCTTCTGAAAACCAGTGTTTGTTAACAGGAGCAAAGGAAGCAAAGTTTCCTTACTTTAGCAAAGGAAAACCAGTCTCCTC
>NW_015505433.1:853546-854504 GCF_001515645.1 Sinocyclocheilus grahami
CCTTATAACTTCCTTGAACCCTTGGATATTGTTACAATGACATCAACACCAATGCAGGTACAGTAATTGCATTTTGAACAAATATACAGTATTGCAAACAGCAATAAGAAGCAAAATGTTGGGAGTAAATACCAAAATACAGGCACACAGTAATGAATTGTATATAGATTTATCATTCAACCCTACTTTTGATCCCTTCATGTGCACCTGGGAAAGTCGTACCTCTGAGTCGGGCATTTGTCATTATGATAACACGGAAGTAGCATAAACAAACATGATGACAAATTGTCATTTCTATCACTTACTTACATGGTATCACAATAAAATGTTTTTGTTACATAAAGCAAACCATTAAAGTTGTGTGATTTGTCGATAGATAGATCATAGATGCAGTGGCGTAACTTTGCTTTGAAAAGTGGTGGGGACACCTCGCAACTTGTTTTGCTAGTTTTTTTATTTAATAACCTAATTTACTTGGGGACTGGGTTTAGAGTTGGACAAACTTAATTTTTGCGTTTCAAAAATACATCGATGTACCAGGGGCGGTGCCAGAGAATTTTGAACGCAGGTAGATCATTGACAGAGGGAGCTGGGCAATTCAGGGCTCCAGACTCATTCTTCCCCCTGCTCGCTCTTTTGCGATTAACTTTCTCAGTTGGTTGCACGAGCACGTTTTTTTTATTTATTTTTTTGTGCTACAACATGCTATTAATCAATGCATGCTGATGAACTTTTATTGTAGTTTATAGTTATATGGAAATGAAATGAGTTAACATTCAACCTGTTCTTTTTCATCAGTAGTATTATTTGTGATTTGAATTTTGTGAATGGGAGTTCCTCTTTTGCCATGTTATAAGCCAGGCTTCAGATGCTTTCACTTTCGATTTCACGATCTCGTCAGGTTTTACAATAAAATATCATTGTCTGTTTTGCTTACATCTATACACCTTTCGCCTTT
>NW_015505433.1:854530-855099 GCF_001515645.1 Sinocyclocheilus grahami
ATTATTTTTAATTAAAATGCACAACAACAATAAAACAGTAAGACAAAAATAGCTTACAAAACGTTATTAACAAAAACGAATAAGATGAGGCATGGCATAGGCCTACACGCTGTGTTAGGCTATATAATTACTAATAAATTACAGAACATTGAGCAAACACTCAGGAATAAAAAATTTAAAAAGAGAGAGAGACTCCATAGGATAAGGTGAGGTAAACAGCAAAGATAAGCTTTTCAAAATGAAAACAAAACAAAAAGAAAAGTAAAACTAAACTTGCTGCCGTTGACAGTGCTTGCATGTTTTTTCTTTCTCCCCACAAGAATACCAACATGTTCACTTTCTCTGGTTTAAGAAGCGGTCTTTTACTTTACTTAAGCGTGAAAAACATCAATATTCGCGTAATTTTGCCTGAGCGCACCTTCTGCAATTAATAGTAAATATAACCAAAACAGGTTATTATCATTTTTATATGAATAATAAAATAAATATAAGGAAAACTCCCCCACTCGATTTTGTAATATTCTTTAATTTTGTAGTCCGTATGAAAAGGTGCATTTCTATTAAAGGCA
>NW_015505433.1:856134-862193 GCF_001515645.1 Sinocyclocheilus grahami
TGTTATAAGCCGGGCTTCGGATGCTTTCACTTTCGATTTCACAATCTTGTCAGGTTTTACAATAAAATATAATTGTCTGTTTTGCTTATCTACACACCTTTCACCTTTTAAGAATAAAAAAAAAGATAGATTCATTATTTTTAAATTAAAATGCACAACAACAATAAAACGGTAAGATTCAATGACAGACTAGCTTACAAAAACATTATTAACAAAAATGAATAAGATGAGTCATGGCATAGGCCTACATGCTGTATTAGGCTATATAATTACTAATAAATTACAGAACATTGAGCAAACACTCAGGAATAAAAAATTTAAAAAGAGAGAGAGACTCCATAGGATAAGGTGAGGTAAACAGCAAAGATAAGCTTTTCAAAATGAAAACAAAACAAAAAGAAAAGTAAAACTAAACTTGCTGCCGTTGACAGTGCTTGCATGTTTTTTCTTTCTCCCCACAAGAATACCAACATGTTCACTTTCTCTGGTTTAAGAAGCGGTCTTTTACTTTACTTAAGCGTGAAAAACATCAATATTCGCGTAATTTTGCCTGAGCGCACCTTCTGCAATTAATAGTAAATATAACCAAAACAGGTTATTATCATTTTTATATGAATAATAAAATAAATATAAGGAAAACTCCCCCACTCGATTTTGTAATATTCTTTAATTTTGTAGTCCGTATGAAAAGGTGCATTTCTATTAAAGGCACGTCCATGTGGAGATGGCGAGTCAGCGTCGGCATCCTCATCTTTGCACCCGACACTGACTCAAAAAGCACAAGTTTATTAATAAATAATTAAAATGTCTTATTTTACCCCGACACGTTCATAATCACTTTGCCGGTGCTTTGAGGCAATTGCTTTATGCGCGAGCTTGAGCGCGGAATAATAGGCTATAGGCAGTAATTCGTCTGCCTATAGCCTATATTGAAGTATGGTTAATATATTATTAGTCGACTAGAAACATCTTTAGTAGAGGGCAGGCCTACTTAGCACAAGGAAGCTCTCCAAAATGCTTTAGCCTAATGACATTACGAAAAGTGCGACAGCTGCAAATCACGTCGTTATTGCACTGCACGAGCTATGCATGCGTAAGGAGTCAAATGTTTTTTTGTTGTTATTTTTTATCACCCTAATTAGGTTATGAAGAATGATTTGTTGATCTTGTTTTCCCTTTAATACATACCTTCCGCAATATATTTTTCAATTACTTTCAAAAAGTGGTAGGGACAATATCGACCCTGGCAAAAAGTGGTGGGGACATGTCCCACCCGCAAATTACGCCTATGCATAGATGTCAATTCTCTGGCAACTATCACCTTAAATTACAAGTTTTTCACTTGTCTGGTAAATTTGACTTCCCTTTATCATTTATGTGCTTGAAACTCAGAATTCTGATTCCAATTGAAGGGCACCTATAGTGGTACTTTGATATCACACACAGAATGGTCTGTGCAGTGCTGCTTGAAGTCCAACAGCTATTGTGTTTTCTTAGGAGACGCACAACAGTTCTTCTGTGGCTTTATAGGTAATATTTTCACCTACACAATTTAGCAAAATCAGACAATATTGTGTCTAATATATACCACAATATTAACTTCTTATTATTGAATTGTTGTAAATAAATATCACATTTGCAACTGGTCAGTGTTCAAAAAATGCTGGGAAATCTCTTCATGTAGCCCTACAAGAGAGATTACAGATAAACTGTCTTAAAAAGAAAGAAAGTCACGTTATAGAGAAGAAAGAAATCACCCACTGACTTTCAAAGCTGCTACATAGTAACGACTTTCTACTTCGAGGACATTGATAGAAATGTAGTGGAGTGAAAAGTACAATATTTGTCTTTCAAACGTAGTGAAGTTAAAGTCATAAGTTCCCAGAAAAAATAATACTCAAGTAAAGTACAGATACTCAAAAAGTGGACTTAAATACAATACTCAAGTAAATGTACTTAGTTACTGTCCGCCTCTGCTAATAACACTAGGGAATTCTCAGGCTGCATTGTGAAAGTGCACATTCAGTTCACTATAGCAATCAGAATTACACATGGACAACCATATGGAGTCATTCTTCAGACGATAAGCTCTAAACTTAAGCTGCCTGCATCGACGTTAACTTTATTAACTATACCAATTTTAACATTCCCAGCACTGTATTGAAACATTTCAGGGAAAAAAAGTTGTAATGTATCTTTCAGTTATGCCAAGGAAGGCTTTGATGAGAGAGTGAATCTTGAAGACTCTGAAATGGAGGCTGTGTGGAATAGTGTGAAGGATAACCGTCTTACGCTGTGGTGTCTGAGGTAAAATACAACAGCTTGACTCATCTATGTTCACAGATTGAAATAACAGCATAATATTGCTTATTTATAACAGCTGACTGTACAATACACTTAAAAATAGTAATATTAAAATAAGACATACTGTTGTTCAGCTTTACCAGTAACTTAACCCCCAAATATATTTTCTGGCACTTCCCAAAACTGCTGTCTGAAAGGATAAATGTGTACCTCATAAGAAAGTGGTGGCTCTGTACTCTTATGCCTACCCCAGAGGATCTGGATTTCAAACAGGGAAATGTCATCAAGTCAAGTCACCTTTATTTATATAGCGCTTTTAACAATACAGATTGTGTCAAAGCAACTGAACAGCATTAATTAGGAAAATAGTGTCAATAATGCAAAATGACAATAGTAAACACTCATTTTTCAGTTAAAGACAGTTCATCATTGAATTCAGTGATGTCAACATCCAGCTCAGTTTAAATAATATCTTTGCAATCAAGTCAACGATATCACCGGAAATGAAGTGTCCCCAACTAAGCAAGCCAGAGGCGACAGCGGCAAGGAACCAAAACTCCATCGGTGACAGAATCATCACAGTTCTTTCCAAAGGTAGGAATTGAAACTGTGATACTTGTAATTTACTAATATGGGCATAAAATACAGTATGAACTATTAAGGCATTCTAGAGATGATTTTTGTTGACTTTTTGTTTCATTTTCAGTCAATGATGAGTGGCTTGAGGGGCAATGCAACGGGAAGATTGGCATATTCCCATCATCCTTTGTCAAAGCACTTAATGGAGATGAGCTATGTGAATGAATCATTCATCCAACAGTTAGAACTAATGTGATGATTTGATCATTTGGGAAGAACCTTCAGTATTTTCAGGTCTATTTTTTAATTTTTTATTAATATTGTTAAATTCATGCCAGCGCTTGCTGCTTCGCTGTCCCACTTTGGTTGTGTGCTACAGTCATTCCACTTATTATATTGAGGTCATATTTTTGATGAATACAAAGACAACATTAAAGCACATTTGACATTTATATATTCTTTCTTATTAAATTCACTTTCTATAATTTGCTACCATTGGCAGCACAATAGAACAACTTCTATTTAACAAATATTAATTTACCTTGCTTGATTTTTGACCAGTAGCAGAAGAAACATTCGCCCTTTCCAAGGGAATTAAAACATGTGCCCAAAAGATGTATTATTACAATTACATCTCCTTAAGTATACTGATGCGATTCATGTGCAGTGAGTGTTAAATTAATCCTCTGATCATTTTTTATGACAGTCCAATAATAAATTACTTTTATGATTTTTGAAGAGGTGTTGAAGCATCTTTATTTCCCACACCCTCCTCCTCATAAGCGATTGCAATGCCTCTCCGTCCCTCCACAGCTTTCACCACTGGTGTCTGTCCCAGTTTGGGCTCCAGTCCCTGCCAACTACGGCCAGCCAAAAATGATGCTGCAAAACGAAAAGATCATGGTTGTATTCTACATTTGCATGACTCAAACTTTTCAATTCCAAGCTAACAAGTTGAAGAATTACAACTGTAACTACAGCTCAGTACCTGCTGTGTTTGTGTTGGCCATAGTGAGAGTCTGATTCCTTGAGACGAGTGAAGACGACTCTGATGTGCCATTTATGATCCCCGATGGGGTGGTGGAACAAGTTCGCAGAGCTCCTGTGATTAGAGAGACATCTGTGGTCTCTTCCTCAATGGCAGACTGGTCTGGTTCAGGGAAGCCCACATAACTGCTTCCACCTACAACATATATTTTTAATTAGATGCCCAGAACAATCCCATATATGGACACTGACATTATTCAAAGCCCATATTAGTACAAATATATTAAACAACCCAATAGAAATATCACAGTTCTTTTTTAGTGCTCTAGGATTATTTGTAAAAATGACACAATGACATACCAGGCAGTAAATCTCTGAAGTCTGTGACATATTCTCCAGTCCACTCTCTGTGCTTATTGCAAGCCAATTCCAACTCATAGGGAGTCACCACAGGTCTGTAGAATTCACTTGAATCTAGTAGTGAGTTCTCTGGACAGGCAACTAGCACGTAAACATCAATTTCCAAGAAGTTAGCGAGCTTGGGAACATTGATCTTTCCCATAGCAAACATATAGCTCTTCTTGCCTGCTTTGTGAACAATGTCTTTCAGCTGCTCTATGATGGTCAGATAGTTGGCGACACCCAGGGTGCCCACTAAAATGCCCACCACACTGGCATCTTTGGCCCGCTCAATGGCATAATAGCGTTTCATCAGTGCCTTGTTGATTTTAACCGATTCCACTCGTCCTGTGTGTGTTTCTGGATTGAATGAGCTGAAGGCACAATGGTTCCAGGTCATCATGAAGTTTGTAAGAGTCAGCCCTTCCTGGCCAATGTAAAACATACTGTAATTATCAACACTCTGCCCCGCTTTTACAGTAAACTGTCTGCCAAATTTAAAAATGACTCTATCATCCTGTGAATCTATGTGATCAGTGTCCACACAGCTGTTCTGTATCAGCTCAGCAATGCAGGAATGATCTGTTTTTAGAAGAGAGACCACAACATTGGGGTAGATATCACACAAAAGCATCCTGAGATCACCTGAGGAGAGATGAGATAAATGAACTTCAGGCACACATTCATGAAAATGAACATTATTAAACAGTAGCGAACACTGAACAGTAACAGTTACCTATAGCATGTGAATAGGTGACATCATACAGTACGATGACATGACTTTGGCAGTCAGGATAAAGCTCTTTAAAGGCTACAGCACACTGCTGGACATCAATAGGTCTTTTCCCAAACACATACAAAAGGGGTAGTCTTCTGCATGGGCTGAGGCAAGATGGCCCATAATGCACTATACAGTCTGCTCTCACGTGTTCTGCTGCTACCTCATCCACACAACAGCTGAAAATTAAATAAACAGGCCTGGAAGTCAGAATTCTGCTTGTGCAGCCACACAAAATTAACCTGTGGTAGTTGCTTTGGATAAAAACCTCTGTTAAAATATAATGTAAATGAAATGGGGTTCTTACCTGCCATAGGATGTGTCTCCTAAAATGAATGTCTTGGCTTTGGTTTCATTCTCTATTTCGGCAGAGACCTGGACGGCATCAGGCAGGAGTTCATCTGGAAACTGTAAGGCCACCTGCGATTAAAAAGGACATTTTGATCCCCTAAATAGATCAGTTGGACATATGGTTTGCGTAAAACATGGCAGAAGACTTCTAAAGATGTTGCCTTGCCTTTTTGAATCGATTACTACTGATAAAATGACATGTCTCAGCTATCTGATACAGCTGCACCAAATTTCCAGCATGGCTGCCTGTCGTGATGGACACACTGACAGTGCGGTGAAGAACTGCCTCACTGCTGCTACTGAAAGCATCCGTCATCTTCTCTCAGTAGTACTCTGGGTCTAAAAATAATCAGAGTTATAATTAAGCAATAAGCAGCATTCCATTCTTCATACTGCAGGAAAGACCAAACATATCAATGCAATTATACTTCCCCACAACAGTGCACAATCTAATATTTCACTTTTATCTAACCATAAAAGTAACTCAGAGCTGTCATTAAAGGGTCGAAAAATTAATTAGTCATTGTGATTACTCTGACTTTCATGTAAGTGAATCACATTTTTATTAAAATATACAACTGATATGCCTTCCTCTCCTGAAGACAAGATTTGATTCAATTGCAGTTAACGGGATCATTCTAATACATTATACAGTCTAATA
>NW_015505433.1:862203-863667 GCF_001515645.1 Sinocyclocheilus grahami
CCTTGCCTTTTTGAATCGATTACTACTGATAAAATGACATGTCTCCGCTATCTGATACAGCTGCACCAAATTTCCAGCATGGCTGCCTGTCGTGATGGACACACTGACAGTGCGGTGAAGAACTGCCTCACTGCTGCTACTGAAAGCATCTGTCATCTTCTCTCAGTAGTACTCTGGGTCTAAAAATAATCAGAGTTATAATTAAGCAATAAGCAGCATTCCATTCTTCATACTGCAGGAAAGACCAAACATATCAATGCAATTATACTTCCCCACAACAGTACACAATCTAATATTTCACTTTTATCTAACCATAAAAGTAACTCAGAGCTGTCATTAAAGGGTCAAAAAATTAATTAGTCATTGTGATTACTCTGACTTTCATGTAAGTGAATCACATTTTTATTAAAATATACAACTGATATGCCTTCCTCTCCTGAAGACAAGATTTGATTTAATTGCAGTTAACGGGATCATTCTAATACATTATACAGTCTAATAAGTTGTTATAGGAACATCTTGCACAAGATGGCGCCGACGCTGATGGCTGCCTCCGTGGCGTGCTCCGCAGTTGTTTTTATGTTTTTGTTATTTTGTCCTGTCTTTAGTTATATCCCTGCAATCAGTTTCACCAGAGACGAATTGCTGGACATTAGGAAGTACACACCACCCGATATTTCACCGGTTTTTGATTATTCTGATGTTCTGCTGGACATTGTTGTCGGGGGAGCTGTGGCGCTGATCAAACGCTTCAGGACGCGCAGACAGGGGAAGCGAGCCGGGGCGCTCGTGAAGCTCAGACAGCGCGGATTCAGAACGCCGTTGCCAAGCATCCATCTGGCAAACCTCCGCTTTCTACCCAACAAAACGGACAAACTTCTTCTGCTCTCCCGGACAAATAAGGATTTTTCTAACTCTGCTGCTCTGTGTTTCACGGAAACCTGGCTGAAAGACGCCATTCCGGACAGCGCGTTGAGTCTCCCGGGCTTTCAGCTGTTCAGAGCGGATCGTGATGCAGAATCAACGGGGAAATCACGTGGCGGCGGGACATGCTTTTACATCAATGAGAGGTGGTGTACAGATGTAACTGTTAAAGAAGATGTGCTGTTCAGATCTAGAAGTGCTCTTCATTAACTGTAAGCCTTTCTACTCGCAGCACTCTCTCCACCTTCAATACCACGACTGAGGTGCCCTTGAGCAAGGCACCGAACCCCCAACTGCTACCCGGGCGCCGCAGCATAAATGGCTGCCCACTGCTCCGGGTGTGTGTTCACTGCTGTGTGTGTGTGCACTTTGGATGGGATAAATGCAGAGCACTAATTCCTAGTATGGGTCACCATGCTTGGCCACATGTCACGTCACTTTAAAAGTGCTCTTCATTAATTGCAAGCCGTTCTATTCGTCGCGGGAGTTTTGCTAATTCATTCTCGTAAGTGTGTGCATTCCTCCGCAAGCGTACGTGAG
>NW_015505433.1:865570-874409 GCF_001515645.1 Sinocyclocheilus grahami
AAAACAAATTCCTCGTATGGGAAAACATACCTGGCAATAAAGCTCATTCTGATTCTGATCTTGAAGCAGCTAAAATTTGTTGACTTATAGTTAAATTAAAAAGAGAACTGAATATGCGTGCAGCCAAATTACATATTATAATTGACCGCAACAAAGCGCAACATACCAAAACACAGATACACATTACTTTTTTTTGTATTGCTTCCATTTACAACAAACAAACAAGGTACATAAACGCATCACATAATCTAACAACGCGTGACCAGCCTTAGGTTGAGCATACCCAGTGATAAACAAGATCACAATAAACCAATAATAAAGAAGAAAAGAGAGAAATAGAACAAATAAAACAAACCAAAACCTTTTTACCTTAGTTTATACATGCCTCAAAAACGAAATTAATTTGAGAGCTTTCTTGTTTTTAACCAATTCTAAAGATTTGCACAACATTTTAACCTCATTCATCCACTGGTTAAAGTTGGGTTTAGATTTAAACCATCTACATTTATGAATGAAAAACTTTCCAAGACAAAGCAAAGATACACATTACTTGTTAGGTTCCACGTGAGCTTGCGGAACGCTGCTGACTCTTCTTCATCGTTCAGCCCCTATGATTTACGTTCATCATTCTGCCCTCTAGTGTCCTGGAGAAACTGCTAGTAGCAACTTGACACTCTTGAGGTTCTTCTTCTTTGACGTTTTATGGCGGTTGGCAAACCAGCTTTAGGTGCATTTACCGCCCCCTACTAGGATGGAGTGTGGAGCATTGACGGTAAAGGTAAAAAAAAAATAATTAGTAGTGATTCTTTAAATCCTGTTTATTAACTCTGTATCTTTGAGATACTTAAATAATATGTGAAACATTTCTATAGTCACATCTTTATTTAACAATTTCTGAAGTGAGACCTGATTTATTTCTATATGAAGTGCTTCTGTAAGTTGTACTTTCGTTGTCATATCCTTTACATTTTATTAAAATATGTTCAACTGTTTCAAGAAGATCACATTTAACACAAAGTCCAGACTCATATTTTCCTATTATAAATAATCTTATATTATTATATTATAGATATTATGCTGTCTTCCTTTCTATTCCCAAAAATTCTCCTCTCATTTCCAACTGTTTTTTTGAATATTATTAAATGCCGTCCTTTATTCTCACCATTCCCATTTTTTTGCCATAATGCTTTTAATGCTTTTTTAATTAGCCCTTTTATTTCTAATTTACTCAGTGGAACATTAAATTCTATGTCTGGATGTTTTAATGTTTTTTCGCTATTTGATCCACCACTTCATTACCTTCTATCCCTATATGTGCAGGTATCCATACAAAAGAGATAATGGTTTTTGTTTGGATTCTGAACAAACTTTGTAAAATGTCTGATAACATGTCTTGTCTAGTTGAAGATTTACCACTCTTTAAACTTGATAGTACTAAAAAAAGAGTCTGAACATATGACTACTTCAGGTATATTAATGTCTTCAACCCACTGAAGAGGCAATCATTTCTGTTGTATAAACTGATAGGTGATGAGATGTTCTTTTTGCTATTCTATACCTGAACCTTGGAACATATATGTTTTAATGTTTTTTTTCGCTATTTGATCCACCACTTCATTACCTTCTATTCCTATATGTGCAGGTATCCATACAAAAGAGATAATGGTTTTTGTTTGTATTCTGAACAAACTTTGTAAAATGTCTGATAACATGTCTTGTCTAGTTGAAGATTTACCACTCTTTAAACTTGATAGTACTAAAAAAAGAGTCTGAACATATGACTACTTCAGGTATATTAATGTCTTCAACCCACTGAAGAGGCAATCATTTCTGTTGTATAAACTGATAGGTGATGAGATGTTCTTTTTGCTATTCTATACCTGAACCTTGGAACATATATTGCTGCTGCTGTGCATCCTGTTTCAGGATATTTAGATCCATCTGTATATATACAAGTTACTGATATATATTTCTGATCTAAATATTTCTGTACTATTGAATCTTTAGATTCTTGTCTGTTTTTATCATTTATACTCACTAAAACCTGAAAGTCAACTGCAGGCATTGGGAATAACCATGGAGGTGTTACTGGCAACACAACAGCATTGCAAACATCACAATTACTTATTCCAATTTGATGTGCCTCATTAATTGCTTTCCATCCAAAACTATTTATATTTATGTATTCATGTTCCCAACAGTTTTCTAATACTTTTTTAACTGGAAGTATTTCTGAATGCCATTTTACAGTAGCCCAATATACCAGTTTCAGCTTCAACCTGTGAAGCTCCAGTGGCATCTCATTCATTTCATCCTGTAAAGCTGATACAGGAGAAGTTTTAAATGCTCCACAGCATAATCACAATGTCTGGTTTTGTATTTTATTCACCTTATCTAACAGAGATGCTCACTCTTGGGTTCACATTCGACCTCACAAAGAATGTGCACAAAGAAAATACAATAATTCAAGACGAACGTTCTATTAAACAGAATAACTGTCTTGCATTTAATCAGCGCCGTATTACAATAAAAATATACACACTTTTTTTGCACATTTGTGCATTTTAAGTCCTCACCTCTCATCATGTTTTCAACATGTAATGAAATAATTTTGACAAATACATGTTCTCTAATCCTTAAATCACTACCAAAACAACACAAGGCACTTTATTTGTCAACAGTTTGGCAGAGCTTTGTCACAGCTGTGCCGATATTCATTACAACAGCACGATTACTTGTGACATTGTTTAAACATGCAGTGTATTTAAACTGCATCATTACATTACATTTAATAATGTGAAACGATCTGATGCACAACATAAACAAATGCAAAGTTAATAGGGTGTGTTTTTAAAAAATGGCTGTGTGTTTAAAAAAAAAAGTGTATGTATTTAGTTGCATGAATCTAACATACTTTGCACCTTCTTTGGTATATTTGTGTACTGTATTGTCTTGGGCTTCATTCAGCTGTTAACACTGATTTTAATAAGCATGAACGTCATGAACTAATGCAAGATGCTGCACTATGTAGGTACTATATAGGTATGTAAATATGATTTATTTTCCTAACAGAACTTGAAATAATAATGCAGGAATGAACATTTGTTCCCACAGGAGATATGAATATCACAGCTCTTTTTATAACCCGAGGCTGATGATACGTTTTCTCAGGAAGAACAATGTCTGCTGATGTTTACATCCATATCCGATAGAATCCAAGTATGACTGTGAGACACGTGAATACTGAACCTAGAAGATTTACAAAAATAAAGCATGAATCAAAATAAATACTGAAGCGGCCTCTTAATAACTTTTTCTTGAATGACTTCATAAATTAATCTATCAGTAAAAGTTCATCTTGACTTCTGAATCTGTATGATTATGAGAACAAGGACATTCTGTGGCCGTGTGTAAATACTGTATATTTACTGAGAACAGTGGTGGAAAAAATCTCAATATACTCAAATATCAATTTAAGTTACTGATATTCTGAACTCAAGTGTGCAAACAAGTAAAATTAACAAAATATTCCATATAGTGTTTGGGAAAGCAAACGTGTGTAAACGTGATAAATAGTATAAACATTAAATATACAAACATCACATAGATATCATGCAAACATACTACTTTTATATAATTTGAAACTGCTACAGCAGCAGTGAAGATGCATGACCATAATAATTAGCATTATTTTAACATAATAGATTTCCTTAAAGTATCCAGTCTACCACTGGCCATGACTAGTGTTATTTGAGTGTTTTGTACTTTTAGCCTCATTTTTGGAACTTCATTTAATGATTAAGGTCAATAATAATTTTCAGCCTCACTTCCGACTTCAGGAAGAAAAAAAAGAAAAAACAGAACTTGGACTGTTTGCATAGTCCAACAGATGTACAGTACTTTTCTTTGTCAAATTGCAAATGTGAGATCTTGACATTTTTACCTGCCAGATATTTGATAGTATCCAGTTTATGTGACTCCAGCATAGTCTTCCGGCCAGCCACTTCGGTGTCAGTTTTCATGTTAGTCTGTGTCACGTGACGACCCTGCTCAGAATGCTAAGAAAGAAAATGCAGGTAAAACATTTTTCACACAAAAAAAACGAGAAGACATTATTGTCCTGAACCCTGGTATGTCTCACCATTTCTAGCAATTCATTCCTGGTCCCAATAAGCTTTCTGTCAAAGTCTGCCGTCTGTACCAAAAGCAAACACATCTCAATTAAAGCATCTCAATTGCCAGCTACAACTCAAGTAACTAACAAATCGATGGGTTATTTAACGTAAACTCAGTTCTTTGATAACAGAGTGAGGTGTTTCATTATGGGAATAGTTTTAAGCGTGACCAACTGCGGAAGCTCCTATGACACCACATCTGTCTTTGACAGACAGGTCGACCTGTGACCAGGCTCCGCCCCACCTATATCGGTCAGGTCGACCCCTGCCAAAGTCATTATAAAGAGATTTCTTCCCGTACCTGTGCAAGGATGGAAGTGCGGGTGAAACACCTCTCTCACTCTGTTATCAAAGAACCTGGGTTTACGTTAAGTAATCCATCGTTCTTTTTTTAACTTTGCTCAGTGTTTCACTATGGCAGATATAGATCACTCCCAGATTGCACCCATATCACTGCTATCACCCATAAAAATTAAATGGGTACAGACCTACCAGCACTGCATGTGCTAAGGATGGCTCATACAAGTCCAGTCTACAGAACTGCACAATAGTATGTGGCGTAGCCCAACTTGCCGCTGAATAAATATATTTGTGACGAGTGGGGCGGGGCCGAGAGCCGTGGGAATGGAGTGAGACTGGTGGAGTAAATGATAATGAGCGACACCTGCGCCCCGAGTCCCACGGAGGAGCTACGGAAGGATAAAATGAGGAGTAGAGAGGAGTAGAGAGGACCAGGCCTGGATTTTATGTTGTTGGTTTATTATGTTTTATGTGCCAGTCGTCTGTGAGTGGCTGCCGCTTTTACGTTCGTTTTGTGTTTGTTCATTTGTTTATTAAAGTTTTGTGTTTAAATGTTCACCATTTCCCGCCTCCTTCTTCCCGATCTACAAACTTTGTTACAATCTTGAACAGAAGTCGGGGCCTAATGGTTAGAGAGTCGGACTCGTAACCCAAAGGTTGCGAGTTCGAGTCTCCGGTCCGGCAGGAATTGTAGGTGGGGGGAGTGAATGTACAGCGCTCTCTTCCACCTTCAATACTACGACTGAGGTGCCCTTGAGCAAGGCACCGATCCCCCAACTGCTCCCCGGGTGCCGCAGCATAAATGGCTGCCCACTGCTCCGGGTGTGTGTTCACTGCTGTGTGTGTGCACTTAGGATGGGTTAAATGCAGAGCACTAATTCCTAGTATGGGTAACCATACTTGGCCACATGTCACTTCACTTAAAAGAAACTCCCCTGAGTAAGGCCCACAATGTAGCCATACCCCACATGGAGTGGGCTTACAAGCCCTTAAGCAGTTGAAGACCCTTGCAAATATAAGCTAAAGATATAGCCTCTATGATCCAATGAGACTACCATTGACGAGACAACGGCTTCATTTGTGAGGTGTAGACCGAGACACAAACAGCTGGTCATGAGTCCTGAAACCTGCTGTCCTTTTCACATACATATGAAGAGCCCGTACTGGACATATTGAATTCAACTTCTGCTCCCCCGGAAAAGAGAACAGAGAAGGGTGAAAAGCTGCCAGTTCAGTAGATGGGCACCTATATGCTGAGCGCACTACCTTAGGCACAAAAGCAGGGTTAGCACGAAAGGAAACCTTAGTGAGCCCTGGAGCGAACTGAAAATAAGACGGACTACAGACAAAGCATGTTAGTCACTCGCACGCTTGGCTGTTACTAAAGCTATGAGCAGCACCGTCAGCACCGTGGAGGAAAGCATGAGACAGGAGATCCCTCCATGGAGGAAACCCTGAGACAGGAGATCCCTCCATGGAGGAAACCCTGAGACAGGAGATCCCTCCATGGAGGAAACCCTGAGACAGGAGATCCCTCCATGGAGGAAACCCTGAGACAGGAGATCCCTCCATGGAGGAAACCCTGAGACAGGAGATCCCTCCATTGAGGAAACCCTGAGACAGGAGATCCCTCCATTGAGGAAACCCTGAGACAGGAGATCCCTCCATTGAGGAAGCCCTGAGACAGGAGATCCCTCTGTGGAGGGAGGGGCCACGGCTGGCCTGACAGCAGTTGAATCTCAGCCACCCAATGTCTGAATGGCCAGTGTGGAGCTATCAATATTAATGACAGACCCTGTTCCCTCACTGGGGGAAATTAAGCTTAGAGGAGGGAATGTGTAAAGAAGGACGTCCATGGCCATGGGTGGGCTAGAGCATCCACAACCCGTGGTGCATTTTTATTTGCTAGAGAGAAATACAGAGGACACTGAATGTTTTCTTGTGAAGCAAAGAGATCTACGGCAGCCTGAACGTACCCCTGCCATATCTGGTTCACTACCTGGGGATGGAGTTTCCACTCCCTATACAGAGGGTTTTCCCTGGACAATAAATCTGCTCCTCTGTTTAAAATCTTCGGAACGTGACTTGCCCTGAAGGATAAAAGCCTTGTGTCATTCCACACGATCAGCCTCTTCGCCAACTGATGCAGTTGAAGGGAGCATGTGCCCCCCAGTCGACTGATGAATTTTATGTTTTCACTAAAACATACTGACCTTTGATGAAGCTCAGAAAATGTTTCAGCGCTGACCACACTGCTGGCAACTCTAAATAATTTATATATTTGTGAGTCAGCTCTGCGGGAATACAATGTAAATAAAGCCCTGGTGGCTCTCCTCCTCGGACAATCGTCTGACTACGACGTCCCTTGGACGTAGAAATGCAGTTCAAAATTTGAACGTCTGTACAACGTGCAGAACAGGTTCAGGAAATCGATGTAAGAACATTTAAACTTTTGTTCTATAAACTAAACAACAAATAAACATGACAGCAATCCTGTGAGTTCTGATTTAAAAAAAATAATTAATCATCACGTCTATTTTTATGAAACATTTAGGTGTTAAAATAGTGTAATATTTAAATGTTTAAAATGTGACCATTTAACTTTTTTTATGAGTGGTATGTTTCCTTGGGACATTGACAGAGACATGCAGTTTTCATCTATGTGTGATGTAATTAGATCTATTAATTAAATATAATTAATTAAATTAAATAGATTTAAAATAAAATAGATTAATTAAATTAAGTTAAATAGATTTAAAGAGATAAATAGACCTACATGTAATAGATAAAAGATTTAACAAATATTTAATCATACTATGTAATATTTATTATATTATTATTTATTACATATTATTATAATAATAAAATTAATATTTACATTAAGTTAAATAGATTTAAAAGAGATAAATAGATATGGTATTTATATATAATATTTATTATATTATTATTGTTTTTATTATATATTATAATAATTAGATTTGATATTTAATAAATGGATAAATAGATTTAAAATGTAATTAAATAAATGGATCTCTATTTAAACGTGCGCTCGTGCGAGGAGCGTTAACGTAGTGACGTAAACGTGATGACGCAGCCAACCGGGAGACGGATGATATTAATTATTTAAGTAGTTGCAACTCAAAGAAAAGGATGTTTTATTTTTTTATGAGTATACTGTTGACTTCAAGATTTGATATATTGTGAATTTACTCATTATATATGGAAAATTCTTTATTCACAAATGTAAATGGGCAGTGAAAAAAACTAATTTGACTCATTTCAGAATAGAAATAGGTCACTACTTGTATACGTTAAAAGGAACAAGAAATAACAAAGCAAAAAAACCCGGTAAATTACTTTAAAGCCTTAAATCTATTCTTTGAATAATTTGTAATTATTTGTACTTGTTTACAGACGTGGGTTTTTTTTATTGCTTTTCTTAATTTAGTTTTTATTTATTTTAAGTATTTGTTTTCATTCAGTTTAAATGACCATTTCAAAGACGTAAACAATAACAAAGGCGTTGGAACGCTACTGCGCATGTCTGGTCCGGAAGCATTTCCGGTAGCGCCAGTTTTAAATCTCAGATCTGTCAAAACAATCGTGTACTTTTTAAGTCTAGCGAAAACGCAACAGTTGCGTTATTACATTTTTTTTTTTAATAAACGGGTATTGGAATTACCCTTTAAATATGACTCTGGTCCTGAAGCATTTCCGGTAGCGCCATTTTTAAATCTCAGATCTGTCAAAACAATTGTGTACTTTTTAAGTCTAGCGAAAACGCAACAGTTGCGGTATTACATTTTTTTTAAATGAACGGTTATTGGAATTACCCTTTAAATATGACTGAGGCGTAAACTTACAAAGAAATGTAAAAGTAGTCTTCCGGACGGCTCTGATTGATGCTGCGTACGTGCGTGTACACGAGAGATGGCGCTAAATGCATATCGCAGTCTAGATGCAATGAACTTCTTAACGGAAAGATTGGGATCATTTGTTCGTACAATGGATGACATCAGTCTTATGTTTGGTTAAACTGAAGCAAGACAAAGTCACTTAAGTACTTATCATGGTTTGTCGCCAAGATGTCCGGGGAGGTTTTTAATGGACATTTCACTTGCATTGATGGGTCATGTATATCTACGCAAATATTCATTTTCATATTTATTTGTACAGCGCTTTTCACAATACATATCGTTTCACTGCAGCTTTACAGAACATGCATGTATATTACAACGCTAAATGAATGCTAGGATACCAATCAATAAATGCCATTATTACTGATTTCATTCGTTTTAAAATGTGTGCTTAGTTTGGACAAGTGTGTTGCTGTGGAACAGTGCGAGAAAGCATTTGAATGCTCT
>NW_015505433.1:874562-875402 GCF_001515645.1 Sinocyclocheilus grahami
CACACACACACTACATACAGTATATATGTGGGTATGTATGTTTTTTTTATGCACATTTACTGTAAACGCTCATACACATACAGAAGTACTGGTCAAAAGTGTGGGCACTATTAATATTTTTAATGTTTTTGAAAGAATTCTCCTATGCTCATAAAGCCTGCATTTAATTGATCAAAAATAGACAAAAACGGTAATATTTTGAAATATTACAATTTAAAATAATGGTTTCCTATTTTAACCCAATAGTGACCGTAAAAAGGTTTTCATTTATAAAGCTCTAAAAAAAACTTACTGATTGATGTTTTAGTTGAAAATTCAGCTTAGCATCACAGAAATAAATATAAAGAAAAATATTATTTTAAATTGTAATAATATTTCACAATATTACGGATTTTGTCTATTTTTGATCAAATGAATGGAGGCTTGATGAGCATAAGAGACTTCTTTCAAAAACATTAAAAATAGTAATGCGTCCAGACATTTGACCAGTACTGCATTTAAACAAAAGACATCCTCTCGCTTTCAACTGTTTCCAGCAAATGTATTAATGTACACATTAACTTTAGGGTGTCTAGTATTAATATATGAATTCACATATATTCCGTTTTGTTGAGTGTGGTCATAGAATGAGTAAACACTTTTACAAATTTTTTTTTACAAATTAATTCTTGATATTTCAAAGGAATACTAATGACACATCATTTGGATATTTTCATGTCTGAAAAAAATTTGGGATTAAACAGGTTAATATGCTTTAAAATGCTATTTATTTCTGTGATCAAAGCTGTGTTTTCAGCATCATTACTCCAGTCTTCAGTGTCACATGATCTTCAGAAATCA
>NW_015505433.1:875509-883038 GCF_001515645.1 Sinocyclocheilus grahami
ACATCTGGGTGTTCATAGGGTCACATGTGGTTTGGCACTGCAGGACAACCAGCTGTCCTTCCTTTCTCCCTGTAGCACTCACTGTCTTACATTACAGATGATGGCTTTCCTAAAGACAAAAGTAGAAAAATAATGATTTAATTTAATGCACAATATTTATAAATAATACTAGTATTGTTTAATACATCAGTACATGTTGGAATTAACATCGGACACGCATAACGAGTGATGAAACATGTTTACCGTTAGCTTTTGTAAACTACTGCGGTTAACCGTTTCACTCTTCAACATACAAGTTTACAGTATACATTTCTATAACGTGTTACTCACTGCATTTATCTGCTGACAAGATAGCTAGACAACTAATGTGAACTCATATTTAATTATAGCTCACATAACGCTTGGCAATAAAACGGAAATAAAAGCTTGGCCTTTTTCACTAAACAAGAATCAAACCTCTAGGCGCATGTGTAAACAATGACGACAACACAATTTTTCATACTTGAAGAGTTAACGTAAATAAATACAAATGATCAAATGGGGAAAAAAACCCCCACAACATTTCCTTACCTGAATGGAGCTGTGCTGTAGATCCACGAGCTGCGAGCTGCTATTCTGCTTCTCCTTCACTGCTGCAATCCAGGCGCGTTTCTCGGAAATCTAAACCCTTTAATTTCCGATTATTTATCAATTAATGTTAGTTCCAGGCCAGAGGGAGCATCCAACCATCGAGCAACAAGGATCTCATTTTAATTTTGACATTTTAAACAGCAGGATTAAATCAATTATCGTAATCCCACTGTGCATCAAGCGCCAGCCGCCATTGTTTTGAATGTGCTCAAACACTAACCGGAAACGTCCAAGGAACAAAGACGTCACTTCCTTAAACCGCCGAATATCCGTTGAAATGGTCCATATGTTCTTTGTTCTAAAAATTGCAATAAAAAAAATATATATATTATTTAAGTATGAATTGGAGGAGGGAGGTCCAAGATGGCGCTCTGATTAGACGCATGTTGATGAGCTCTGCAAACTCAGCTGTTTATGTTGTCTTGTAATGCAGTTAGAAAAGCTTTTGAACTCTTCATTTGTACCAGATCACATTTAACCAGTGTTAAATTTGTAGTAGCTGTCAAAATGGGAAAATCCCAGAAAAGAAAAAGTAGGAATGGAACTCAAGCTGCTGCTAATGCTAACAAAAATGCTAATGAGACAAGTCAAGCCCGAAAAGAACTTCTGACAGAGAACATGCATGACTACATAAGCCATGATACTGATTCTGCAGAATTCATGCTGTGTGAGGAAGAATTTCCCTGTTTTCCAGAAACCCCATGTAAGTCCCCTGCCATCAAACAACGCAAGACCGAGAGCGCTGACACAACTGCCATCCTCTCACAACTCGGGGAGCTTTCGAGGCTGATTAATAATCATTCGGATGCTTTGGAAAAGATGGTGGGGGGAAACTCACGTGTGATCACTAGTATGAAAGAAACAATCAACGAAAATACCAGACAGATTTCTGGAGTGAAGGATGTGATTGACTTTATGAGTGCCGAAGTAAAAGATCTGGAAGTCAAAGTCGGTGCGACTGAGTCACTAGCCAAGAGAGTCGAGTTTAACTGGCATGAACAGGAGAAACGGCTTCTGCACCTTGAAGCTTACTCACGTCGTTGGAGTCTCAGAGTTCATGGGGTCCCTGAAAGTGAGAGAGAAGATGTCCGAGGTAAGATCATCGACGTTTGCCAACAGCTTCTGCCAGATGCGAAAGACAAACTCCCAGATGCCGTGGATACCGTTCATCGACTGGGTCGAAAACGGCAGAACGACAACAAGCCCAGAGGAATCATCATACAGTGCTGCTAAGGATTCCATTTTCCTTAGAAATAACAACCTGAAAATATCCGAGGATCTGTCTCAAGCAGATAGAGAACGAAGAAACCAGTTATGGCCCGTCATGGAAAAGGCCAGAAAAGAGAATAAGCGGGCTTATCTTGTGGGTGGAAGGGCATTTGTAGAGAGAGCTGAGATTTTCCCTCCTGAATGACTAAAATAAGTTTCTCGTTTATTCTTTTCTCTTGACTTTAATATTGCTTCCATCCTTTTGGCTTGTTGGCCCTCTTCGATGTTCTGGACCATCATCAGTCTACAGTTCTTCCAAGGACACCGAAGACACTCGTCTGGCGGTACTACACTTTTGATTACTATGTAAGACATTTAATACGCTGCCTTTTCACAAGATTTAAATAGTTCTATTCTAGAACGTGTTATAGTTTGGTGGGACATGTAGTTATTGAGACGTTCTAGTATGCTTCAGATATGTGTTTTGTCTAGTTTGTATATTACGAGACAGTCTCTTCATATTCTTATTATCTCTCGACTTTAATATTGCTTCCATCCTTTTGGCTTGTTGGCCCTCTTCGATGTTCTGGACCATCATCAGTCTACAGTTCTTCCCAGGACACTGAAGACACTCGTCTGGCGGTACTACACTTTTGATTACTATGTAAGACATTTAATACGCTGCCTTTTCACAAGATTTAAATAGTTCTATTCTAGAACGTGTTATAGTTTGGTGGGACATGTAGTTATTGAGACGTTCTAGTATGCTTCAGATATGTGTTTTGTCTAGTTTGTATATTACGAGACAGTCTCTTCGTGACTTAAAAGATCTGGTATTATACTTATGTTCTTACATTTCATTGAAAGTATTACTTAAGAATGTCATACTGCATTTTAATATATTTTTTCTATTGTTTGAGTTGTGGTTCTCATCCTTGTTCATTTCCTGACCGGTTAAAGTTCTATACAAGTTATTTGTTTTGCTTCTCTAGGTCTATTCAGTTGTATTTATTTATTTTTCAGTCACCTTTTTTTTGTTTTGTTTCATGTCTTTATCTGTTGTTTCTTTAAATGCTAGAGGGCTAAGAAATCTCACTAAGAGAAAGGCTGTTTTCTTATATCTCAAACAATTTAAATCTGATTTTTGTTTCCTCCAAGAATGTCACTCATCAGTAGAGGATCTTAATTTCTGGAGGTCACAATGGGGACTGGACATATGGATGTCTCATGGTACGACACATTCAGCCGGTGTATGCATTTAAAAAAATCAGTTTAAAGGGAAGGTGTTATTCAGTGCAATAGTAGGTGGTCGTTTTATCAGTCTCGTTACTGAAATTTCAAATTTGACTTGTATCCTTGTTTATGTTTACGGTTATAACCAGCAGAAAGAAAATTAAGCCTTTTTTAGTCGTTTAAAGGAACATGTGTTAAAATTATTGACTAAATACCCAAATTCCATGCTTATTTTTGGTGATTTTAATGTGGCTTTAGATAGCAGCATAGACAGATGGCCTCCAAAACTCCCTGACAATAGTAGTTTATACTTGAAAATGTTTATGCAAAGAATCTCTTTGATGGATAGCTGGAGATAGTTGCATCCCTCTCAAAAGATGTTCATATGGAGTAATAACTCTCTCTCCTCCCAGTCCCGAATTGACATGTGGCTTATTTCTAAGGAATTATGCAATACCTCTTCTGACATTTTACCATCCCCATTTTCTGATCACAAGAGTATCTTTATTCGTGCCCATTTCCTTGCTTCTGATGATGTGCGCGGGTTCTGTTCTTACTGGAAACTTAACAATTCTGTTCTCTCTTATAGTGAAGTAAAAGATGAAATCAATAAAATAATTCACAAAAATTGGAATAAAGCAAGAGAAGAGAACAGTTACAGCAGCAATTGGGAATTTACTAAATACGAAACTGGCAAATATCTTAGATCATTTAGTAGTGATGTGGCAAAAAAGAAAAAAATTGATGAAAATACCGTTATATGCAAAATCACTAATCTTTTATCTAAAAATGTGGATTTACTTGATTGTGAAAAAGTAGAATTGGTTGAATTACAGTGCAAATTAGACAACATATATAAACACAAAGCTGAAGGGGCATTTATTAGATTGCGCAGAAAATGGATTGAAGAGGGTGAACAGAACTCTGCATACTTTTTCAGACTGGAAAGGCAGCAAGCTAAAAACAACCAAATTCAAAAACTAATGATTAATGGTAATATTAGTGATGACCCAAAAAATATTGCAACGTTTTGTGCCAAATTTTACAGTGATTTGTATACTTCTAAATTATCCCAACAACATATGAATGATTTCTTTAAATCTTTACCTAATATAAACCAGCTGAGTGACTTGGATAAACATTTTTGTGATGCCTCAATCACACTGAAGGAGATAGAGGAAGCTATTAACTCTTTAAAAGCTAACAAATCCCCCGGAACAGACTGTCTCAGCTCAGAATTTTACAAGCTGTTTAATCATAGTATAGCACCATGATGGCCTCCAAAACTCCCTGACAATAGTAGTTTATACTTGAAAATGTTTATGCAAAGAATCTCTTTGATGGATAGCTGGAGATAGTTGCATCCCTCTCAAAAGATGTTCATATGGAGTAATAACTCTATCTCCTCCCAGTCCCGAATTGACATGTGGCTTATTTCTAAGGAATTATGCAATACCTCTTCTGACATTTTACCATCCCCATTTTCTGATCACAAGAGTATCTTTATTCGTGCCCATTTCCTTGCTTCTGATGATGTGCGCGGGTTCTGTTCTTACTGGAAACTTAACAATTCCGTTCTCTCTATAGTGAAGTAAAAGATGAAATCAATAAAATAATTCACAAAAATTGGAATAAAGCAAGAGAAGAGAACAGTTACAGCAGCAATTGGGAATTTACTAAATACGAAACTGGCAAATATCTTAGATCATTTAGTAGTGATGTGGCAAAAAAGAAAAAAATTGATGAAAATACCGTTATATGCAAAATCACTAATCTTTTATCTAAAAATGTGGATTTACTTGATTGTGAAAAAGTAGAATTGGTTGAATTACAGTGCAAATTAGACAACATATATAACCGAGAAATAATTAGCTATAGCCTAAAGTATTTCCAGACTGTAAAGTCGCTTTTTTATCATGATATATAGGCCTACTGTGATTTATTCCAAAGTGACTTACATATGATGCATTTAATGTAAAATAATCTAAATGAAGCCTTTTAAAAGACAAGTATTAGCTGTGGTTCATGTTTGTGGCATGCGCCAGAAAGCTGCTCAAGGAGAATGCGCTGCTAAAGCAGCGCATTCTGTTGTTCTCTTTATGCCTTTGAAATATACATTCTCTTCATGCCTTTGAAAACAAAGGCATGACATTTTGTAGTTATTTTGAACGTAACGTTACACAATTAAAAATTTACATTTTACCATACGACTATAAATGACAGAGTATTAAGTTATTTCCCCTCGATGGGGAAAAAATCCAAGTGAACATCAATCAGTACTCAATAATAATTTTAACTGCTTTAAATATGACTGCTGCTTATTTCCTGTGCACTTCAATACTGATCTGCGCTTGACTGTAGTCGTGTAGTCACTTATTGAGTTTATTTAGGCTAACCCATCTCAATTTATTGGAACTGTGTGAACTAGAGTCACTACTCACCTTTAATGTTGTTCTAAAGGCTTATTAATTAATAACACAAAAATGTCCTGCTCGCACTTGCCAGTTTAATGGCAGAGAATGGTGACTTTAGGTTTTGTTTGTTGTTTTGAAGCAGATGCATATCTGTCGTAAAATAATCATATGCATCTCGTGGCGTATATTCCAAGCATTCTGAAGGTATACTGAGGGTTTGGTGAGAAACAAACCGAAATGGCAAGCTATTATATTTTATGAAAATCTTGCGTTGCAGTGCGAATGCGCAGCAGCTGACGCCGCGCACAAGTGCATATCCTTTTGAGATATCATATCAATTATAATACATTTTAATAAAACACAAGACTACATTATAAAACTCTAACAGCAGGCTATTTAATATCTGTTGTTTTTCGGTTATCAGTCAGAATGACAGTTCTTGTGTGGACATTATAGGCCTATATATACCCAAGCCAATTTATAAATCCTTCCTTTTTGTCTTAGTGTTTAAAATATTTATTTTGAGGGGGGCGCTAGTGAGCAAACAATGGAGTAAGTCGTGTTGAACTTAGCTCCTGTCCAGCTTTTGCTAAAATTATTATTTTAAACCGCATGTCCGGCAAATTTATGGTGGACATTGTTGCCTAATACCTGTGAGACCCCTCTGAATAACGAGTACCTGTGTCGTTTACTCAAATGGCGACTAGGTTGCGTAAATATAAATACAGCGGCCCTGCGAACACTAGGCCAGAGACGTCCTCGACTCAAGCTTCCGCCGCCTCCGGCGATCTGCCTCCTATTTCGGAACTAGAATCAACGATGGACACGGAGAGCTGGAAAGCAGATATGCTAGCCTCTCTGAGGGAGGACATCTCGGTCATTATCAGGGCGGAACTCAAAAACGCTCTCTCTGAAGACTTTAGTTTCCTTAAGAACGAGCTAAAAGAAGTTAAATCGGAAATTGCAAACAACACAGCGGCGATTCATTCTGAAATGGACAACATGAAGGCCGCTATCAGTGATGTGGAGGGAGGCTTGTCAACGTGGTCGGATGAGATCACTTCATTACAGACTACAGTTGCAGAACTAAAAACAGAGCTGGCTAGTTTGAAGGAAAAGAACGATGATCTGGAAGGCAGGATGCGGAGGTGTAACATACGCATCGTGGGGGTTCCAGAAGAGACCGGTTCGAGCTCTACCGCTGCAGTCTCTATGATGCTGAAGGAAGTTTTAAACTTGGAGAAAGATATTCTGGTCGACCGCTCACACAGAGGCCTTACATCTAAAAAGCCTAACGGCAAGCCCCGGGTAATTGTCGCTAAACTCCACTATTACCAGGACTGCGCTGAAGTTCTGCGCCGAGCCCGAGAACAAGGTCCACTCCGATACAGAGGCGAGCCGATAGCAATCTTTCCAGATTACACTGCGAATGTTGCCAGAGCTCGGGCCGCTTTCAACGATGTCCGAAATCTGCTCCGAGGCCGACGTGATGTTCGCTACGGGATAATGTTCCCAGCTCGACTTCGAATCTCTTACAAGGGAGATAACAAGGAATTCTTGGACTCGGAGAAAGCAATGTTTTATGTGAAGTCGACGATTCAAGGTGAGGAAACGGCAAAGTGAATCTTAACATCCCATTCTACTTTTTTTGTTTTTTTCTGGACTTTGCTTTTTTGTCCCCTGGACTTTGACAGAATCAATTGCGTTAAAGTTACAAGACACACATTTTAGTCTCACTCCTTTTTGGATGCTGAGAACCCATAGATGTGACTCATTAAGTTATAAGAGACATTGGGACTTTTGTGCTTAACTAAACGGCAGTGTCTAAGTATGGTCAATTGGCGTTCTTATGGATGTATGCGTATCACATTCATAATGTTCTACTGATGTTGCTCACTAATATAAAGTGAAGCGCTTTTTTTTTTTTTTCTTCGTAATTGGCTGGATGGAAGCTGGTTTATAGAACACTAAAGTGGTTCTCCCTTGCCATATTACAAAGTATGGCACATCTTGCAATGGGTGTTATAGCCACCAGGTTCATTT
>NW_015505433.1:883048-915645 GCF_001515645.1 Sinocyclocheilus grahami
CCACCAGGTTCATTTAGGTGGCGGGGGTTGGGGTCCTATCAGACAGAATTTGTTTAAAGTTTTTTTCTTATTTTGTTTTTCTTATTTAAAATTTCATTTTATCGAATTATGGGGTTGTGTTCTCAGTGTTTCGCTCAGTAAGTCCCCTTATGGCTAACACCAGTCCAATGGGAAATGCAGGGCGCATGATCAACTTTGTTAGTTGGAACGTTAAATCTTTAAATCATCCTGTGAAACGGAAAAAGGTACTCTTACACCTTGACTATCTGAAGGCTGACATAGCGTTTCTCCAGGAGACTCATCTCCAGGTGGCAGACCAGACTAGACTAACAGGTGGTTGGATAGGGCAATCATTTCATTCTAGTTTTAGCTCCAAGACGAGGGGGGCAGCAATCATAATACGTAAGAATACACCATTCGTAATGTCTAATATAGACCCAGATCCATTGGGGCGCTATATCATTGTGATGGGAAGATTGTATGGACTTCCCGTTATTTTAATGAATATTTACGCCCCAAACTGGGATGATAATACTTTCTTTACTCACACTTTCTCCCGAATTTCCAATATAGACACCCACCACCTCATTTTAGGGGGGGATATAAACTGCGTCCTTTCTCCCAAATTAGATCGGAGTTCATCTAAAGTGTGCCCTGAATCCAAGTCATCCCAAACAGTTAATCTTTTTCTTCAGACATATGGTTTGACTGATATTTGGCGGTTCAGAAACCCTGCCTCTAGGGGTTATTCCTTCTTTTCCCCAGTTCATAACTCGTTTTCACGAATTGATTATTTTTTTATTGATGATAAAATTCTTCATATGGTTTCTGACTGTGAATATCAAGCCATAGTCATATCGGACCATGCCCCCTTGAAAATGAAGCTATGCATTCCAGGCGTTAATCCTGGATACCGCCCCTGGAGGTTCAACCCCCTCCTTCTTTCAGATGAAGTTTTTGTGAATTTTATTAAATCAGAGATCGATTTCTTTCTATCTCACAATAAGACCCCGGGGATGTCTTTTCTAACAATCTGGGAATCATTGAAAGCATATTTGCGGGGACAGATCATTTCATATGGTTCAATGCAAAGGAAGGCCACTCCCGAACGTCTAAGGCAGCTGACGGATGATATTTTGAAATTAGATATTAGATACATTCATTCACCATCCGATGAGATACTTAAACAGCGTCTGATGCTTAAGACGGAGTTTGATCTCCTCTCAACACGTCAAGCAGAAAACCTTATACTAAAATCGAGACACATTTCTTATGAATATGGGGAGAGGGCTGGAAAAATCTTAGCACATCAGCTGCGTCAGAAGACTGCTAATCAGTATATATTGGAGATTAGTGATGAACATGGTCAAAAACATATAGATCATATGGAGATAAATACATGTTTTCGTCGCTATTACGCTGCCCTTTACACTTCAGAACCACCTGATGATAAATCTGCCCTAGACAAATTCTTTCATAGTTTGGATATTCCCAGGTTGGCTCCAGATCTGGCCTCTGATCTAGAAAAAGACATTTCGGTAGATGAGATCACAGACACAATTAGAAGTATGCAATGCGGCAAATCACCAGGGCCAGATGGCTTCCCATCTGAGTTCTTTAAAAAAATTTCAGATACACTTGCACCTCTGCTTCTCACTGTATTTAAAGAATCTTTGTCCTTAAACTCTCTGCCCCCAACTATGCGTGAAGCAACTATTTCTCTTATTTTGAAGAAAGATAAAAATCCCTCTCAGTGTAGCTCCTACCGCCCGATCTCTCTTTTAAACTCGGATGTTAAGATTCTTGCGAAACTACTAGCACGACGTCTTGAGGCGTTCGTTCGGTCCATTATTTCATCAGATCAGACTGGATTCATAAAGAATCGGTACTCTTTTTTTAATGTTAGGAGGCTTTTAAATATCATTTATAGTCCCTCCCCACCCGACATACCAGAGATTCTGATATCGCTTGATGCTGAAAAAGCTTTTGATCGGGTGGAGTGGGACAACCTTTTCTGCACTTTAGGTAAATTTGGATTTGGTCCTAATTTTATATCATGGGTTAAAATCCTCTATTCCTCCCCAATGGCTGCGGTCCGCACCAACAATAATCGATCTGCCCTATTTAGTCTACAAAGAGGCACCAGGCAAGGTTGCCCGCTGTCTCCACTTTTATTTGCCATTGCAATCGAGCCACTGGCAATAGCCATACGGCAAGACATCTTTATTAAAGGGATTCGTAGGGGGGATATGGAGTGTAAAATTTCGCTTTATGCAGACGACTTATTATTGTATTTATCAGATCCCTTGCCGGGTCTCTCTAAATTATTGAATATTTTGGAAAGATTCAGCAAGATATCCGGCTACAAAATAAACCTCCAAAAAAGTGAGTTAATGCCAATCAATGCAGCTGCTGCTCGTATTTCTTTCAATTCGATTCCTTTTAAAGTTACCATAAAAAAGATTAAATATTTGGGAATTTGGGCTACACGCAATTATAAGGATCTATATAAAGCTAATTTTCTGCCCTTGATGGAAGGTCTGAAACAGGAAATCAAATGCTGGGATTTGTTGCCCCTCTCTTTAAGTGGAAGAATTAATACTATTAAGATTAATGTATTGCCTAAGTTCCTATATTTATTTCAAAATCTTCCTATTTTTCTAACTAAACATTTTTTCAACTCCATAGAGAAGCCTATGTCAGCATTTATCTGGAACAACAAAAATCCTCGGATTCGGAAAAGTGTATTACAAAAACCCCGCGCCTTAGGCGGCATGGCACTTCCCAATTTTATGCTTTATTACTGGGCGGCTAATATGAGAGGATTAACTTACTGGATGAAGGACAGTGATAGCCCTTGCGCCCCTAAATGGCTTAGTTTGGCGAAAACCTCCTGTAAATCTGTTTCCCTATCTTCTTTAATGTGCTCTGAACTTCCAATGCTTAAACCTGCCTCTCACTACTCCTCGAATCCTATGGTGATACAATCACTAAAAATTTGGAATCAATTTAGAAAGTCATTTGCTCTCCGTAGTCTCTCTTTATGTGTCCCATTAAGCAATAATTGCATGTTTACTCCTTCAATATTAGATAAAGCTTTTGATGTTTGGGCTAAAAGTGGGGTTTGTACATTTCAAGATCTTTATATAAACAACATTTTTGTATCTTTTGACGAACTGGTTAATAGATTTAAGATTCCTAGGTCCGGTATGAGTTGTGTCGAGCTATTCATTAGCCTGTTTGTTTGATGAAAAAAGATGAAATGTAGTTGCAATAAATGTGTTAAGAATCAATATAACTGCAGCAGCTGAGGACTATTATTCTGCTGCATGATACTGCAGAAGAACTGATGAAGGCACGGTTTGATCTTCGGCTGACCAATCAGCAGAAAGGGGCGTTTAATTCCCGCCCATGTGTAGAAATCGAATATTCAAGCTGTTCATTAATTGTTCTACCCCTGAACGGAAAAACTAAAATTTAAGCTGAATTCTTGTTTTTCGTTTTTTGGAAACAAACGAAAAAGGAGCCGTTTTCTCATTTTTCTACTTTCAATATTAAATAAAAAAACTAATGATCGAATATTCGTGATATAAACTAATGATCGAATGGTACTCGGATTCCTCTTGTTCTTTTAATATTTTGAATTGTTTTTAGCTTTATTTTTTTGTTTTCATTTAAATGTTTAGTTTTGAAATGTTGTTGTATGCATTTGTCTTTACTTTACCTTACTTAAAAAAGCATGCAAACCGATTGCCTTGAAAACACTAAGTAAAGTGAAATAGGAATAGTATGTTGTACTGACAAATGCTTAGTTAGTATAGTTTACTTACACAAGAGTTCTAGTAACTAAAAAAGAACTGTAGGGGGTACTTGATCCTTTCATTTAGGTTTACTCATGACTTAGCTACTCACTGACTCCCAGAGTGCATTGCGGCATGAATAAATTATGCAGTTGCTTTGTTTTACAGTTGTTGATTTTATTTGCCAATTTTATTTGCGGTCTTGTGTCAGTAGTAGCACAACAAAAATAGCAAATAAAATGATTATTGTTACAATTAATGAAAATAAATTTAATTTAATTGTTACTATTGTTGTTAAGTCTGTGTGTGACTTTAGCATATTACCACACACTATTTAAGGATTATAAAACCCAATTAAAAGCATCTCGAGGTATTTATGAAAATTTAAACTGGAAAATGTTCATTATTAAACTCACACACAAAACAAAACACTAAAACTTTAAGAAAATAAGTCACTTTTTAAAAGCAACCTATGTATTACTTTTCTTCTCTTGAAATCAGTTAACTCTGACTTCATGATGCATTGCTGTATTAACAAGAATAAAATTATAATAACATAAATGAAGTTCCAAGTTCCCAATCAAAGGGAACGCTAATCACTATAATGGTTAAAAAAAAACACATTTTAGGAAAATCAACATCAATTGATATGAAGTCAGCTTATGTGATGTTCTCTCAAATATTTCAATTGTATTGAAAATCCAACATTCAATATGTCTTTGGGAAACGAGTGAATGCAACTAGTGAAAGATAACTGCAGACATGGAGGAAATGGGTGAAAAGTCTATTAAGACTCTTTTTCTTTTCTTCTTCTTCTGTTGTTATGTTGCACATTAGCAACATATGAGTGCACTGCTGCCTCTCACTGCTTTATTAATGTAATTGGTTCCTTTGTGGCTACTTGAATATTGAATAAGTGTCACTCAAAACAGTAAGTAAATTGTTTTATTTGCCTTGAAAGTTGCTGGAACTTAATAAAACCTAGTAAGTATAACAACTAAGTAAAGATAACTAATTAAATCTAAGTAAGGTAAACTATTGGATTTTACAGTGCACAATCCACTTCTCTGTTATAGATCAGTGGTGTAAACTTATAATAATGTATTACTACAGTCATGTGGTAATCTAAATATTCCCTCACAGTTTAATAGTAATGACTTTATGAATTTCTTCACTGATAAAATAGATAACATCAGAAATACAATAACAAATGTAGATTCTACAGCGTATAATACTTCAGCTTCATTCATCGCACCAAAAGATAAACTGCAGTGCTTTACAGCTATAGGACAGGAAGAGCTAAATAAACTTATCACTGCATCTAAACCAACATGCCTGTTAGATCCTGTACCCACTAAATTACTGAAAGAGTTGTTACCTGTAGCAGAAGAACCGCTTGTCAATATTATTAACTCGTCGTTGTCTTAAGGCCACGTCCCAAAACCATTCAAGCTGACGGTTATTAAGCCTCTTATTAAGAAACCACAACTAGATCCTAGTGAACTGGTATATTACAGACCCATCTCAAATCTTCCTTTTATGTCTAAATTTTTAGAACAAGTTGTCTGCTCAATTGTGCTCCTTCCTGCAAAAAAATGATCTCTGTGAAGAACTTCAGTCGGGTTTCAGGCCCCACCATAGCACAGAAACTGCACTTGTTAAAATTACAAATGACTTGCTTCTTGCGTCAGACCAAGGCTGCATTTCATTGCTAGTTTTACTTGATCTTAGCGCTGCGTTCAACACTATGGATCATGACATACTCATAGATCGATTACAAAACTATACAGGTATTCAAGGGCAGGCTTTAAGATGGTTTAGATCAGGGGTCCCCAAACTACGGCCCGTGGGCCGAATGCGGCCCACCCCCACATTTGGACCAGCCCTCTGAACAATGCCAGAGACATATTTTCATACAGAGAATATACGATTTCACTTATATCATGTCTATATTTGATAAATATTGGCTTTCAGACTAAAATTTCCCTTAGTTATTAACGTAGTCTAATTATTTGTTAAATTCACCTACCAACAGAATGGTACGTTCAACATAATGTACCATCGCGATCGAACAAGTTACGCGCGAACCAGCAGAAAAATTCAAGGAGACGACAAAATGGCCAAGCGGTTGGGAAAGAGAAAGGTTGATTCAGAATGTAGGGTATTTAACCAGTGGACAAGTGATAATTTTTTTGTTCAGTGCAAAGAAGTGGCTGTTTGTCTCATCTGTCAAGAAACAGTGTCTGTGTTCAAAGAATACAATCTGCGCCGACACTACGAAACCCGCCACAGAGAAAAGTATGCTAGCTTGCAAGGCCAAATGAGAGCAGACACAGTGTCGAAGCTAAAAAGTGTACTATCAGCTCAACAGAATACATTTGTACGCCAAACCCAGCTGAACCAGTCATCCGTTCGAGCTAGCTTTCAGGTAGCTAAACTGATTGCAGCCAGCAGTAGGCCATTCAGTGATGGCGAGTTCGTCAAGAAATGTATGAATGCTGTTGCGGAGGAGGTGTGCCCCGATAAGAAAGATGTCTTAAATGCGGTGAGTCTGTCCGGTCAGACACCAGACGAATTGAAGAAATGGGGGATAATGTATGCCCAGCTGCAGGAGAAAGTGAAAGAATTTGAATTTTTTGCATTAGCACTGGATGAGAGCAATGAGGTACAGGTCACAGCACCGCTGCTAATTTTTCTTAGCGGAGTTAGATCAAACTTTGAAGTGTCAGAGGAGCTAGCATAGCCCTGCCTTCTTATCAGTTTGAGTTGGCTGAGTTACAGAACTGTAATGTTCTGAAAGACGCATTTAAGCCCAACGGTCTCATTGAATTCTATGCTGCCCTCCCTAACGAGACATACACAAACATCAAAAAGCATGCAATGAAGATGTCCACACTTTTTGGCAGCTCATATATTTGTGAGCAAACCTTTTCATGCATGAAACTGATGAAAACTCCAATGAGATCAAGACTCACTGATAAACATTTGCATCAGTCTTTGAGACTGGCTGTAACAGGAATGGAACCTGGCATTGGACTTCTCACTAGCCAGAAGCAAGCCGACAGTTCACACTAATTAATATGCATAAGTAAATGTTTTGATTTTGAATAGCGCTGAATATGAAAAATGTCATTATGATAGTAATAACAATGCTCTTTTAATAGGCTATATGTCTCATGATAAGTAATCATTTGTCTGTACGGTGCATAACAAAATAAACTATTCTAGCTTTAGGAGGCATAATAAATACATTTAAAATCATAATAAAATCTCCACAATAATACTAGTAGTAGTCACTCCGGCCCATGTCATTTTCTGTTACAAACCGACCCAGCCCCCATTAAAGAAAGGGAAAATTATGTGGCCCTTACAGAAAAAAGTTTGGGGACCCCTGGTTTAGATCCTACCTGTCCGATCGCTACCATTTTGTTAATTTAAATGGGGAGTCATCTCAATTATCACCAGTAAAATATGGAGTGCCACAAGGATCTGTCCTAGGTCCTCTGCTATTTTCGATATACGCACTGGCTACCTATTAAGTTCCGTATCAGTTACAAAATATTATTACTTGCCTATAAGGCCCTTAATGGGTTAGCTCCTGCGTACCCAACTAGTCTTCTACCACGCTACAATCCATCACGCTCCCTAAGGTCGCAAAACTCTGGACTTTTGGTAGTACCTAGGATAGCAAAGTCCACTAAAGGAGGTAGAGATTTTCCGCATTTGGCTCCCAAACTCTGGAATAGCCTTCCTGATAGCATTCGGAGTTCAGACACACTCTCTCTGTTTAAATCTAGATTAAAGACACATCTCTTTGGCCAAGCATCCAAATAATGCATCTCATAATCTTTTACTGCAGTTATATCTGATCAAATGCACATTATTATTCTTTAGTTTGGGTTCTTAAACAAAAAAATTTTGCTTGGTTGGAACAGCAGCTACGCTAATTATGTCTCTATTTGTTTCTCTGTTTTTAACTAGGATTTACACAAGCTTCAGTCTGGATCCAGAACACCTGAGAAGAGATGATGCCAACCCCTCAGAGGACCTCAGATGATGCCAACCCAGAAACAACATACAGAACTACCACATTTTGCTATAAGTTTGATTGCATCATATAATAATTGCTGTTAATAGTGTTCATCGTCTGTTTGATTACGTCTTTAATTGATTTTTCCGTACATTTCTGCCATATGTACATTAATTGACAGTCATCACTGATAAGCTACCACTAAATATTGTAGAAACTTAATTTGCTGTAAAGTTGCTTTGCAATGATTTGTATTGTGAAAAGCGCTACACAAATAAACTTGAATTGAATTGAATGTGGACTTAACAGACACAAGCACACAGCAGCCATAAAGTCCTCAAGACACATTAGATTTTAGCCCAGGGCTTGTTTAATACCAGGATCAGACACCCATTCCTTCTTACAAGAAAAGCAAATAATGATCAGTTGCAAAGCTACATGACAGTATGAGAATTATATATACATATACATATAAGAAAGCAAAATTATATACAAGAATACAACTTTTTGATATTGTTCTTTGAGGAGGAACTCCATCTCTGAGTTGATCTGAAACTCACAGTTAAATCTGCTGGTTTTGAAGATGAAGATGAACTTTATTTTGAACTTCACTGTGAAACTTTAGATCATGTTTCTTTGCCATGTCGCTTGCAACGACTTGATTTATCCAGATGATATTTTATTGCTTGATTCATTATTGTGTCACATTTGGTGAGAAGGCAGCATCAGATCTGAAGATGATCTACTTACTGTGATAGTTGTTTGTATGTCTGTGTAGAGAAGATGAACGATTGAAACACTTCCCACATGCAGTGCAGTGATACGGTTTCTCTCCAGAGTGGATCCTCTCGTGTCTTTTCAGATTTGCTGACTGACTGAATCTCTTGTCACAGTGTGAACACTTGTAAGGTTTCTCTCCAGTGTGAATCCTCTCATGCCGTTTTAAACAGTTCGCTGAAGTAAAAGTCTTTTCACACTCAAAGCACATGTACGCTCTCATTACAGTATGTATTTTCTGACCTACTTTCAAACTTTGTAGACATAAACTCTTTCCACACAAATGACATGGATGTGGCTTCTCCTTTGTATGAACATTCATGTGCTGCTTCAGGTCTGAAGCCCTCAAAAACATTTTCCCGCATTGATCACATGTGTACAGTTTCTCTCCAGTGTGGATCTTCATGTGTATCTTAAGGCTTGATGATTGTGTGAAACTCTTCCCGCATTGATCACAAGTGAATGGTTTCTCTCCAGTATGAACTCTCATATGCCCTGTAAGGTGTCCTTTTATTGTGAAACTCTTCCCGCACTGATCACATGTGTACGGCTTCTCTCCAGTGTGGATCCTCTCGTGTGTTTTAAGGTGTGCTGATCGACTGAATCTCTTGTCACAGTGTGAACACTTGTAAGGTTTTTCTCTAGTGTGGATGTTCATGTGATCCTTAAGGTGTGATGATCGGGCAAAACTCTTCCCGCACTGATCACAAGTGAACGGTTTCTCTCCAGTATGAAGTCTCACGTGAACATCAAGATAATATTTGCTTGTCAAACTCTTTCCACACTGAGAGCAGGTGAAAGATTTCTTGGCTCTTCTTTTCTTTAAATCTTTCTGTTTGGTTTGAGAGCAACTCAAGGGTTTTTCTCCAGTTTTGACATGACTTTTCTCCTCAACTTCACTTAATTCTTCAATCTCCTTGTTTTTTTCAATCATCTCTGAAATAAAAGAATGGTTTATTTTTTTAGTAAAGTAAATCTAAATATGCTTGAAGCTTTATAACTGTCAGCTAGGGCTGCACGATTATGACAAAAATCATAATTGTCGATTATTCCCTTGAAATTGTAATTGCGATTATTATGATTATCACAATTACATTGAATGATGTTTATACCATTGTTTGATGCAACTGCATGCAGTATTTTTATATGAAAATAAACAAGCTAAAAACACTAACTGAAAAACTTTTAGTACTTTTCTATAGTATTAAGCCTCAAATGTCAACTATACATCGGATTGGTTTCTTCTTTAAATGATAAAAAAATAAATATATGAATGGTATTATAATGTTATACTAAAACTTAAATTAAAACAATGGAAAAACCCTTAAGATAACATGTAGAAAGAAAAAAACCCCGCATCTTAAGCACACAGAATAACATAAGTGGACTTCGAAAGATTAATTGCCGCTTTGAATGATTACGTAATTGTGGCATCCATATTTGTAATCACGATTAGAAATTCGATTAATTGTGCAGCCCTACTGTCAGCATTATTAATGAAGATTCAGGGTTCATCATAATTCATCAGAGTTTCTTAGTTTTTAATTTCGTTCATTTTGATGCTTTTTTTTTTTTTTTTTTTTTTTTTTTTTTTTTTTTTTTTAAATATACGTCCCTGAAACTTTCCATGAATGTGGTACATTGATCTTACATTTATTATTTTTTAAAACTTTATAAATCAATAATCCCATGTTTCTATATGGATAACTATCAAATGTTTGATCAACTACACAATTATCTAACATGCATATTATTGAAAAAGTACACTATTACAACAAATCCTAAACTGCTTGAAGCTTTATAATGTTCTGCATTCTGCATACCCGGGCGAGCAGAGCTCATTAGCATTTAAAGATGAATGAAGAATAAAGACCAACCTCCTTGTTCCTCGTGTTTCATTCTCCAGGTCTCTGGTTGCTCGAGTTTCATTCTCCAGGTCTCTGGTTGCTCGAGTTTCATTCTCCAGGTCTCTGGTTGCTCGAGTTTCATTCTCCAGGTCTCTGGTTGCTCGAGTTTCATTCTCCAGGTCTCTGGTTGCTCGAGTTTCATTCTCCAGGTCTCTGGTTGCTCGAGTTTCATTCTCCAGGTCTCTGGTTGCTCGAGTTTCATTCTCCAGGTCTCTGGTTGCTCGAGTTTCATTCTCCAGGTCTCTGGTTGCTCGAGTTTCATTCTCCAGGTCTCTGGTTGCTCGAGTTTCATTCTCCAGGTCTCTGGTTGCTCGAGTTTCATTCTCCAGGTCTCTGGTTGCTCGAGTTTCATTCTCCAGGTCTCTGGTTGCTCGAGTTTCATTCTCCAGGTCTCTGGTTGCTCGAGTTTCATTCTCCAGGTCTCTGGTTGCTCGAGTTTCATTCTCCAGGTCTCTGGTTGCTCGAGTTTCATTCTCCAGGTCTCTGGTTGCTCGAGTTTCATTCTCCAGGTCTCTGGTTGCTCGAGTTTCATTCTCCAGGTCTCTGGTTCCTCGTGTTTCATTCTCCAGGTTTCTGGTTCACTCGTGTTCTCCTCGCTCTCCTCTTTAACAAACACCATCTTCACAGCAGCAGATCTCAGTTCAAATGATACTCCTCCAGATATTCCTGCTTGCTTCAAAACTTAGTCACGACTGTGAGGATGAGAATATTACGGGTATTTATTGGCCTGATTCAAAAACTGTATTTTTCTACTTACAGAAACAACATTTCTAACCGTTTGTATTAAACCAGCATCACGATAAAACAACAGAGGGCGCGGTGAAACTGAACTTCTTCCTCTGAGGTTTAGTGTTTGGCAAACAAACGTATGTGTTTAGCGCCACCCGCTGGACTGGAGTGTGAAGCGACGAGCGGAGGGAAATAATAGGGGTGAAATTACTTCGTGCGTCTAAGCTGAGCTGATTTTCTTTCTTAAAAAAACCCCCGATCTGCACAAATATTGAGGATTAGAGAAGAAAAACAAGTGAATTATAAGTGAAATATTTCATTGAAAATCACACAATGTTGCAGCATTTAAATATGGAAATTAAGATCAATAAAAACACGTGATAATAAGATGTAGCCTAATTCAAAATAATAATTGATAAATAATAATAATAATAAAAAAGATTTTGCATGAAAAACAACAATTTTGTTATGTGTCCTTCTAAATATCCGGGACTTAAGACATGACCGACTGTGTTTAGAAGGATATTTGATATAGGATATTTTTGTGTGTATTTGTCCTTTCAAATTCAAAACAAAAGAAATAAGTCATGAGAAAATTAAATTCTGAAAATGACTTTATTTATTTAACTTGTATTTAATTAACAGTTATTTATATTAGAACAAAGGTATTAGCATTTGAACACTTTGTAACATTGACATTATACTTAAAGTAATTTACTCTTAGTGTAAAACAAACTTGTTAAATTAAAACTTATCAGACAGCCTCATTAATGAAGAATAAACACCAACCCTTTTGTTCTTCAGTATCTTCAGTGTGTTTGATTCTGTAGGGTTCTGGATCTCTCATCTTCTCTCTGTCCTCTTTAATAAACTCAGTCTTTTGCAGATTTCAGCTCTTCCTGATGATTTGATGCTCTTCTTCACTTGTGAACTGATGATAATATTCCAGCATTTATTGCTGAACTACAGTGTGGGAGGAGCTTCACTGATGATGTTATTACAGTGGGAGGAGCTTCACTGATGATGTGGTTGCAGTGGGAGGAGCTGATCTGCAAAAATCAAATTTGTGACCCTGGACCACAAAACAGTCATAACCCAGACAGTAAAATTCTTGAGGCCCAGATCAGGCCCACACCTGACACTTTCATCTGGCTCACATACCGCGTGGAATGATGGCACTTGGGCGGTCCACTGCTTGGGCGGTCCACTTTGCCAGATTTGGGCCACAAGCAAGCCAAAGGAAGACCCAATGTCAGCCATGAATAAACAAAATAAACCACAACTGGCCCAAATCTGGGCCACATTGATTTTAATTCTGGCCCAGATCCGGCCCACATACTGTGAAGAATGATGGCATTTGGGTGGACCACTCCTGTTTGCCAGATTTGGACCACAAGGAAGCCATAGGAAGGCCACATGTCAGCCATGAAAATAAATAATATAAACCAGAACTGACCCAGTCTGGGCAACATTGAATTGAACATTTGAATCCTGGCCCAGATCTGGCCCACATCCAACACCTTGCCCCGGCCCACATACTGGGTAGAATTATGCCATTTGGGCGGTCTGCTGCTGTTTGCCAGATTTGGGCCTCAAGTAAACCTTAGCATTGCCGCATGTAAACCAACCATATAAACCAAAACTGGCCCTAATGTGGGCCACAGTTGATTTTTATTCTAATCCTGGTCTTCCCCACATTCCTCAAGTGGCTCACATGCTGCATGGAATGGTGGCATTTAGGTAGTGGTCCACAAGCAGGCCGTTGCACAGCCACATTTTAGCAAATAATGAACCAATTAAACATATCTGGACCACACTAAGCTTTAAGTGAGTTATGCATCAACAGTACTTAACATAATGTAAAGATAAATTTTAAAATGTACTCCCTAAATGTTCAAATAAGTTCCAGAAATGTGTCCTACTTGGTAAAATCATCCCAACCCAAGTTTTGCACAAGCTGCAATTCAAATGTCACAGATAATTATTCAAAGACACATTCCAAGACTTTAAAAACACAGAAAAAAAACTTTAAAAAAAAGTTTGAACCTAAATGCTTCTCACTCAGACTCTACCTTCAGGTGAGGGAGTGAGTGGAAGCTGGTGGAGCTACTCAGGGAGGACATCAAACTCCAGAGAGAGACAGAGGAGAGAAGAGCACAGGAGAGAGAGAGACAGCGGAGAGAAGAGCACAGGAGAGAGAGAGAGACAGAGGAGAGAAGAGCACAGGAAGCTCTGGTTCTGCGGACCGTAGAGTCTCTCTCGCTGAGCTGCATAATCTCTGGATCGCTCATTGTGCTCTGAACGAGAAGAGAGAGGCTCGCTCAGACCTAGAGCAGGCAGTTTTACCAGTTTTACGCCCCTGTTGTTCCTGATGCGTCCAGTAGAGGGGGCTGTACAGTACGAGCCTTCGAACAGACCAGTCGAAACGAACATAAGAGTTATGTTGAATAATCGCTAAAGTTATTATTCGTGCAACGTTGCATCATTTATAATTAAATGATCAGCTAAGGTCCGTGTAACGCTTCACAATTCAATTTTCACACCATATGGAGCAAATGCAAAAATGAAACCAAACATTTTTTTTTTCAGCTACTTCATAAATGAACAATTGCTATTTTCTTTCCTTTTTTTAAATTTAAATTTTGCTAAATTGTGACTTCATAAATTATCATTTGAATAAATAAAATCTAAACAATTTTCAAATTTTCATCTTACAATTTGTGCTGTACCATTAGCACGGGTGTGTGGCCGCAGACTGTTTCACAAACGCTTAACGTGGCTTAATGTATCCTACTAAAACAATGACACTGGAGGACACACCTTATTAATAATAAACATATAGGCTACAGACAAGCAGAATAGCCCAGAATATGAAAGCAAATTGTGCTAAATTACACGTTAAGTGTTTTGTGTCCCACTGAAAACCTTAAAGGGGTCATGATGCGATATCAATTTTTCCTTTCTCTTTGGAGTGTTACAAGCTCTTGGTGCATAAAGAAGATCTGTAAAGTTGCAAAGACTAAAGTCTCAAATCCAAAGAGATATTCTTTATGTTCAATGTTCAATGTATTTATAAAGCACTTTAAAACAACCTTAGTATACCAAAGTGCTGTATACAGTTACATTGATCCAATCACACAATAGAGTAAACACGTCATTAGAAAACCACAGTCACAAAACATTGAAAGCATGGGGAAAAAAATACGTTTTTGAAAGACACTGAAGAAGCTATTCTGATGGATAATGGCAAATTGTTCCATAGGTTAGGGCCAGCAACAGCAAAGGCTCTGTCACCCCTGCATTTCAATCTAGCTCTGGGAACCAAAAGCCGATGCTTAATCTGTGATCTAGCTGAATTGTGTACTATAATCAACTCAGATAGATATGGAGGAGCAAGGTTGTTTAGAGCTTTGTACACGAATAGAAAATTTTTGAATTGGATGCGATAATTAATTGGTAACCAGTGCAATGAACGCAAGATAGGCGTGATGTGATTCCTTCTGCGACTGCTTGTGAGCAAACGAGTAGCTGCGTTTTGGAGAAGTTGCAGACGATGAATAGATGAGACAGGCAGCCCATAATATAGCGAGTTGCAGTAGTCAAGTCGCGAAGAAATGAAAGCATGAATGACAATCTCAAAACTCTTCCTGCTTAGGAAGGGTTTAACTTTTGCTAATCTTCGCAGATGGTAGAAGCTAGCACTCACAGTAGAATTAATTTGTTTGTTCAGCTTTAGGTCACTGTCCAGTATGAAGCCCAGATGACCTCAGCAGAGCAATATGGGGAAAGAGAGCCCAGATGAACGGTGCTCAGATCAGTTTTCTCGTTAGGCTTAAACAGAACAATTCAATTTGTCATTCAAATGCAAAAAATTATTGGTAAGCCATGTTTTCAGTTCTTGGAGACCGGCTGTTAGTTGGTATAATGCAAACTTATTGCGCTTAAGTGGTATGTAAAGCTGGGTATCATCGGCATAGCAGTGATACGACACGTCGAATCTCCTAAAGATTGAACCAATGGGTAACATATACAGCGAGACCAATAATGGTACTAAAGTTGATCCTTGAGGAACACCACATGAAGAATATGCTACAGAAGATGAATATTGCCCAATTCTGACTGAAAATCTTCTGTTAGACAAAAAGGACCGAAACCAGTCAAGTACAGTACCTCTAATACCAATGCAGTGCTCCAAGTGAGACAGCAGAATACCATGGTCAACAAAATCAAATGCTGAACTGAGATCTAAAAGCACTATGGCCATAGTATTACCAGAATCATTGGATATTAAAATGTCATTAAAGACCTTCAGAAGGGCAGACTGTGCTGTGTAAGCTTTTAAAACCAGACTGAAAAATATCAGAGAGACAGTTAGTACTCAAATAGCTTTGTAATTGCGAAAGTACTATTTTTTCTAAATATTTTTGATAAAAACGGCAAATTTTAGATTGGTCTAAAGTTTGAGTAAACTGCAGTATCTAGTGTGGGCTTCTTACCAATTGGTGTCACAGAAGCTACTTTAAAACATTCTGGTACAGTCCCCGTCTTTAGACAGTTGTTAATGATAATCACTAGGTCTGAACCAATGGTATCAAAGATTTGCTTAACAAATCGTGATGGAATAACATCAAAGGGGGAAAACGTGGATTTTAATTTTAAGGTGATTTCTCTGCATGTCTGTATAGAAACCAATTCAAATTCACTCCATTGAGTAGTGGATAAAACAGGATCTGAAACGGGGTTTGCCATAATAGCTAACTGAGCCTTAGCATTATTAACTGTACCTACAAAATGCGTAAGAAACTTTCACATTGTAACGGTGAGATCTCTGGAAAAATCTGCACTGAGGGGTTTAAAACAGAATCGATTGTTGAGAAAAGTGTTCTAGAGCAATGTAAGTTTTTGGCAATAGTTTCTGATAAATATTTCGCCTTTGCACCCTTTTGAAATTTGTACAATGAATCTTTCAGCATTTCGTATGACACTTGAAGCCCATCTTTCCTCCACTTTCGTTGGCATTGGTGACATTGCTGTCTGAGCTCCCGAATGTCACTATTTATCCATGGCTGGGTCTTGCGTTTTAAAATTAATACGCTTGCGGGGTGCAGTAAGGTCCAAGACATTGGAGCACCTATTACTAAAAGTCTTCACCTGTTCGTCAACACTCGAATGTGAAGTGATAGGATCTAAAATAAAAGGTTGATGAGCCTCCAGATACATATTTGAGAAATCAGTACAGGATTGAGCAGTCAAAATACGAGACCAACATACCAGAGTTGGTGTAATGCTAGGTAATTAAGGAAGAAGAGTGGTAAATAGCACCGGTATATGATCAGAAAAAGAAGCATCACAGAATTCAACATCAGCAACAGATAAGCCGTAAGTCAATATCAAATCGAGTGTGTGACCAAGACAATGAGTGGGACCTTTAACCCATTGTACAAAGTTCAATGAGGACATAAGATTTAAGTCCTTGGCTAAAACATTAGCAGCACAACAGACATGAATATTGAAATCACCCAGCAGTACAAAAAATAAGTTGTCAACCACGCCTACCTAAAACGGTTCTAACACGCTCCACATGTCTATGTCACGATGTGGGAAGATTTGCATAACGCCGGCCAAATGTTCACGCAAATGAAAGGCGTAACTTATTCTCGCTGTAGTATTGTTGTTGCCGCCATGTCATGAAGGCGCTGTGAGTTCCGTAGTGAAAGCGAAACTACTTTGTCCTACCAAAAGAGAACGATATCCGCTTCATCATGCCTGGAGCTGATCGCTGAGGAAATACATCAACTTTGTGCTGTGGATCACCAGATCGGATCGAAGCGGAGCCCAGCCGGGGGTCATCACATGTGGTTGCCACAAGCCCTCCGAACGCTCCTTTGTCGAATCTGCTGGCTGCGCCGTTCTCTAGCCCATCAGCCTCTGCTCACTCAAGCCCGTCATGTGTGACGCTGTTTTGTTGTGAATGCTAAACTACTTTGTTTGGCCTTCCAAAAGAGGACACGACTAGAAATCAGTGGTTAAGTTGCATTTACAAGACTGTTCCAGAACAGTTCAACCCAAATATTCAGATGTGTCAAGCGCATTTTATGGAGGACTGTCCTGATCCTGGTAGAGTAGACTACAATGCCAGCTGTTCTGACTCAGGTGAATACGTTTTATATTTAAAGGTTCAATTTAGAGTTTTGAGCAGTGTAGAGTAGTGCTTGTTTGTCATTTCACCAATCACAAATGCAGACATGGTTTTGTGTTTACACGGCACGATGCAGCATAATGAAGTGTGATAAGTGTCAGAAATCATTAAAAAAAAATAAAAATAAAAAAACCCAACCCTCACTGCTTTCTTAGAGGATTCACAACAGTGATACATACAGAATTTTAAGTGTTCAGGAAAAAGGCTTCCTCTTACAAAATGTATATAAAATATTTAGCCGAAAACAAGATTGGTTAAATAAACTCTTCTTGCTCGTGTAAAACCAAGGATAACAGTTTTATATTCCAAAGAGACATCAGGATTCTCAAAACCACAAAGACTTGACATCCTTGTGCTGCACATCAGCCAGAGGGCACCGACGTCAAAACAAGCACTTTAGCAGCTACAGAAGGACAGTGTAGTTAATCAATTTTCAGCACAGAGGAAATTGAACACCCAAACACAGCCAAGCTCTGGAGGAACTGCATAAAATGTTAACTTTTGATTAGAGAAGTTATGAGTAAAGACGAACAATGATGGAGTCAATTATTAACACACGAATTGTCACTAAATGTGATTTATTATATTTACAATTACGGTGTGTTTGTTGTGTAAGAGTGGCTTAATTTGGAACCTTGGATTGTACTCCAGGGTAGCTACTGCAGGTTGGATAAATGTGAAGTTATTAGTGGCTTGTGCAGGAACCTGGACTCAGAATGCATGACCTTACAAAAAGGTACTGGAAAGTTTAATAGTGTTGACCAAGAAACAAACTGGGTACATGCACAACTTCAGACTCTTCAAGGTCAATACAATAACAGACAAAGCCATCTTACCGCTTAATAAAACCTCTAGATTTACATTATCAGAGCAACTTCTCCACTAGAAACCACAGTCTGCTCACTAGAGAAGGTCTTGACAAGTGTCCCTTCCTGCAAGAAAAAAAAAAAAAAAAACTCGGTTCCTCTAGTCAAGTTAAGCCGAGAACTCACTCTTCCTGCCGCAGCTTTGCTCACAGGAGCCAGTAGATGGATGGCACACCGCAATACTACAGTGGATGAAGATCTGACGGAGGAAAGAGGGTCAAGTCATAGAATCGAGGAGTAAAATTAAATGTTCGGGGGGGGGCATACGGTGTCCTGCAGAGGAGCCAGTGACGCTGGATCCACAAATGTGAACATCTTCACAATAAAGCGCTTGTAGTGGGTTGGGAAGTGAAGTCCAGGCGATCCAGTCACTGGAACCAATGTGGTCAGGTAACGGTCATCCTGGTAAGGGCATCTGCAGCAGAAAATGGGTCAGAAAATCCCCAGACTAGTAGGATAAACACTGCCATTACATTCACCCAGCATCCAAAAGGTCCCACTGAGGTAGACTGGGGGTTGAAGTTGCCCAGCAGCAGGACAACATTGGGGTCAGTCCCCTCCATAATGCGTACCTCAACATACAGGCTCACGCAGGACTTTTGTAATGGGATAATCAGCATCACTGTAGTAGGAGGTGAAGGCCTCATCCCCTGAGGAACACTGGTGATTAACAAGAAATGGCTGCAACCTGGAGTCTTAAGATTCTCGGAACATACCTTCTGCACACCCTTTGGTGACACACTGGCCATTAGCTAGTCTAATCTCCACCCTGAGGGGTCCAGGGGCAGCTACTGGTGGAGGTGGAAAAACCAGTGTTGACCTCCACAACCAGAGCTTCCACAGAAGTGCCAGAGTACCTACACTGGAAGAGAAACCTGGACAACAGACGGGGAGCTTATAGCATTTGTCAGATTAACGAATAAGAACAGCATAGATACCTACTCAATGGCTGTCCCTTGTGATGGAACCAAACGGTCCCATCCCCACTTCATATGAGGTCATTCTGTTCTCATACACCACTGTCCTCCTGCAAATAGCAACACCGTTGGCATCCACTCCATGAAGAATAAAACCATAAGCAGCTACTCACCATCATTCTTGTACCACATGCAGTCACAGGGAACTGGTATACAGCAAAGGAAGGTGTGGACCCCACAGGAATGCAAGGTGGGTCATTTCCACCCAGTAGATGGACTGAATCCAGACTCAGTCGAGGCAGCGTAACATCTCTAGCCACCACTACCACAAACTGACCATCTGTTATACACTGGACAGTCACTGGGATGAAGGAACAAGACCAGGTTAATGTCAAAAATCAGTTTAACTGGGATTATAACACCAACTCAACACTCACCTGCCTTCCCATATTAACACTGCTGTCCGTTAAAGCAGCAGTTGATGGCTTCACATTCAGCACCACTGATACCAGGTTGTCCACATTGGATCTGCTCATAATCAGCTACAGCATATTTGTCCAAAGGCTCTGCCTTTGTCACTTGCTTCGGAGGAAACTGCGGATTAGTCTATTGAGCTGGCTGCTGAAACCGCTGGTCAGTTTGCTGAAACATCAGAGCTTGAGGATTCTGGGGCAGATTACTCAACTTCGAACGTGCACGACAGAAAGCACGCGTGCACACAGTGCCAATAAATGACCTAACCACCAACTTCCAACCATTGTCCAACAGCTAATTGCACTATTGAGGTCTTCTTCTTGGTGTTTAATGGCGGATGGCATACAACTTTTAGGTGCATTACCGCCACCTACTGATTAGGAGTGTGGATCAGGATCGTACTCTTCACTAAATTCTATTATATAATCCAGTGTCCTTTAAATAACTCATTAAAAATTGAAAGTTTTTATCCCCTGATTTATTCCCCAAAATGTTCATCAAATTAAGTTTTTCTTTATTTTCCTTGAGGACATCCATCAGTATCTTTCTTTCCTTTCCGTATCTTGGACACTTCATTATAACATGCTCTACATTTTCCTCCATATTACAATATTCACATTTTCCAGTTTCATGTCTCCCCATTCTCTTTAAACTGCTATTAAGAGCAGTATGGCCAAATCTAAGCCTTGAGATTATAGTTTCCTCACGTCTATCTCTCCCCGTTACTCTGTACTTACCAACAATTCTTTGAATGCTATAAAACCATCTCCCTGTTCTTCCCAATATTTCTGCCATCTATTCTTCACATGTTGCTTGATTTCACACTTCATTTCACTCTTACCATACCTTATCTGCATATCTACTGTTCCCTCTCGTCCTTTCCTCCCTTCTTCGTTAACATTATCCGAACTATGGATTTTGACAAATGTTTTTGTGATCATTTCCGCTTTCTCCTTCTGTCACAGCTGTGCCTTCATTTATTAATGTAGGATATCTAAACGCTCTCCTAATTCCATTCATTTTCCTTATCATGCCCCATACTTTATAAATATCTGTTTCTCTTCCCACTGACTCACAAAATGATCTCCAATATTCCCTCTTAGCTGTTTTAATAGTTCTTCTTACCTTTGCCCGCATCTTTTTAAACTTGATTAAATCTTCAAAATTGTGTGTTCTTTTAAGTATTTTAAAAACTTTGTTCCTTTCTTTTATTACTTTCCCACATTCTTCCGTCCACCATGGGACTATCTTCTTTCTCCTATTCCCTAAACTTCTTGGAATTGATTGTTTTGCTGCTTCTATTAAAACTCCACAAACTATTCGATTTAATTCCTCTATTTCCGCATCACTATTAATTACTCCCATCATTTCATCACTTATCTCCCTGAATTTCACCCAATCTGCTTTACTAAATACCCATCTTTCTGACCCACTTGACTCATTTAATTTCTTATACCTATTTCTATAAAAATTGGATAATGATCACTTCCTAATGTACTCTTTAACTTCCCACCAACATAATCCTGCTATAACTTCCGATACAACTGTAATATCAACTGCCGTTTCCTTCCCATTTCACATTTATTCTAGTGCCATCTCCATTGTTTACACATACAAAATTTTTTAGTTCCATTAATTCCTCTATTACCGCCCCATTTGAATCATAACTATCCCACAACGTATTATGCCCATTAAAATCTCCACAACAAATAACCTTACCCTCTAAATTTATTGCAAGTTCCTCTATGTTTTCCAATGTTATTTTCTTACACGGATTATAATAATTTACTATTTTAATATTTCCTTCATTTGTCCAAACTTCAATTACTATAAATTCCAATTCCTTTCACCATTACCGTATAATGCATATTCTGTTTGATAAAAATACCACATCCCCCCCATTACCCTTGTCTCTATCTCTCCTAACACTATCATAACCTGCTATTATAAAATCTAAAGATGGCTTCAACCAAGTTTCTTGGATGCAAATTATATCCGGGTTTTATTTCTAAATCATTGATAACTTTTGAATTCCTGTCAATTTGCCAAAAGACTCCTTGCATTCCATTGAATTATAAACATTAACTCTCGATAACTTTTGAATTCCTGTCAATTTGCCAAAAGACTCCTTGCATTCCATTGAATTATAAACATTAACTCTCCAATTTGGCTTGAAGACTCCTTCCCCGACTCAAGTCTTCTGGTAATCTGTTCCCAAGAGAGGTTTCTGACTGACAAATTTCTCAGCACCTTTTGTAATAACTTTAATTTTCTCTGTTTTATGTTTTACCTGTTCAGTACAATTGATAACATGTATCAATGAACATAGAAAATTTTATTTTGTTCATAGCATCTCTTTTAGATTTCTCACATTATCCTGGGTTCTTATATCTTTGGCTGCCCCCTCCTTTGTTTTTTCTTCTTGAATTCTTGTCACTGCCTCTGCATAACTTATTACTCTTGGTTTTAATTTGTTGGACCTCCACTGCTCTTTTCCTTACCTCACATCCTCCATATGTTACACATGTTCATTGATACCTCTTTTAGATTTCTCACATTATCCTGGGTTCTTATATCTTTGGCTGCCCCCTCCTTTGTTTTTTCTTCTTGAATTCTTGTCACTGCCTCTGCATAACTTATTACTCTTGGTTTTAATTTGTTGGACCTCCACTGCTCTTTTCCTTACCTCACATCCTCCATATGTTACACTATGATCTCCACCACAGTTACAACACGCTACCTTCACATTTTCCCCACATTCCTCATACCTATGCTCTCCCCCACACTTTGCACATCTTTGTTTTCCTCTACACACTGCAGCAATATGTCCATATCTCTGACATTTGTAACACCTAAGAGGTGGTGGAACATATTCTCTGACATAGTAACTCATGTATCCTATTTTAACCCTCTCTTGAAGTTTTTCATCTTGAAAGTCAATTAACACAGACAAACTGGCAACTCGTTTTCCATTGACTGTTTTATTTAATCGTCTCACATTCATCACCTTCTCTCCTGACCCATTCACTAACCAGTTCATGCCTTCCGCCTTCCTCCAAATTTGCGGACTCATGCGATCTCCTCTCAGATTGTCTTGATCCAGCAATGTTGTCATTTGCTTTCCCGCGACCTCCAGTCCTCCCATCCATGGGCCTCCCCAAGAGCCACACCCAACCAAGCGCACTATTGAGGTGCTGCCCTTTGGTCTTTTTGTACTCTACAGATTTCAACTAATTAGCTATCGTCCCTCCCTCTTCATTAACACTCATGATTCTCCAGACTTGCATTATTGATAGCTCATGCAACTGGGTGATTCTCATTGTTTCTTAAGATTAAATTCTTATCTTTTCTTAACATAAATGCACAACCTTAAACTGAATTCACAATATTTTACTAATCTGATTGAGAAAAAAAAAGTTACTGTAACTTGCCAAAGGTAGATTTTCAACTTTGGTGCCGTTGTCCTTACCACTCCCTGCAGACAAGTGTGCTCTTACAGATATGACGAAATACTATTTTAAGCAGTAAATGACTTTAAATATATGGAAGCTTATTTCCACCTTAGAATAAAAAAATGAAAAAGGTAATTGCAACTTTTTTTCTAGCAATTGTGAGTTTCTATCTCACAGTTTGCTTACATCTCAACGATGCTGACTTTATTCTCCAAATCTACCTCTTTCATTCCTTGGGGGAAATAAGCTTCCATTGAAATAAGTAAGTGAAGTTTATTGAAATCACTGGAGAATACAGAGTTAAAGAGAAACCCTGACAGCTTTTTATTCTTTAAGATCAGACCTCAGACTTTCTCTAGTAAAACATGACTGCTAAAAAAAAAGAGCAATCTGAGTTAACATTACTAAATCAGTTGACACTTAAAGGACAAGACCCCAGCTGCAAACACCAATTTTGGAATGTTTATTTTTTCACAAAACTCAAATACACCAAACTTTTGAACATATTCAGCACTTCAAACTCACTATTAAATACAATTGAAATATTCTGTAGTTTCTTAGCACTATGGTCAAGATACCTTCCATGATCTGTCTTTGATGGTGCAAGATCAAGCATACATTTAAATATATATAAAAAACGTAACCTAAACTACATATGTCATATACATAAAAAGACAGTACAAGTCATTATAATCAGTAATTATGTCCCCACTGGATGAAACAAATGCCTCGTTTATAATGGGTTTTCATGTTTTTGTCTCTTCGCTCCGGCTGGACAGGGCATCACAATATGGTAAGGGGCGTAACATTTCCGTCACATGCTTGAGGTATTCGGCCAATCATAACGCACTGGATAGCTGGCCAATCAGAGCACACCTCGTTTTTCAGACCGTTGAGCTTTGTAAAAATTGATGCTTTTCAGAAAGGCGGGGCATAGAGGACAAAACAATAATGTACAGTATGTAGAAAATAATGTTTTTTTAACCTTAAACTGCATAAACACATTTCATTACACCAAATACACCAAATAATGTTCGTTTTAGCAACATCATATGACCCTTTTAAGCATGCTGACATCATCCATAGCAACAAGCCCTTACTCTGAGCTTAAGACTTCTCTCTATTCCTTAGTAAAAGTTTGTCTCAGCAACTCTTAGCTCAAAACATTTACTGCTATTTAGGAGAACTCTTAGTGGTAAGATAAATGTTTTGTGAATACGGGCCCTGGTGAAACACTACTGCCTCAGGCCCCTAGCTCTCTCGTCCGCACTCAGGCTGGGTAAGTGTACAATGATTTATGTATGTGGTTGTTGTTTTTTTAAGGGAATTTCAGGTTGTTTATTGATCATTTTCACAGCTTTCACACGAGACACTGTCAATTTAATGAGAGGTTGCTCACTGTAGGAGCCATTTTTTGGTTGTTTGTAATTATCTTTCACACCACTAGAGGGTGAATAATGTATTTATGCTCTCAAGTCAACTCAGATCCATGCGCCGAAGAAGGTCAAGCAAACTTTTTGATGGCCTTGAATGGGTTGTTTTTTATTTTTGTTGTTTGCTTTGTATTTTTATTTATCATGGTGGAGACTATAGGAAGTCGACTGATCAGCAGGAGGAAAAGCACGTTATGGCTCTGGTTTAAAAGCAGCGGCTGGATTTGAAAAGTTGTTCGTGGATTTCGTGTCAGGATCCTGCCTTGACAGTCTTGTCTGTCCTGTCTTTGTTTAATGTGTCTTTGTTTATTTTGTACCTGAGCACATGGCTGTGTCTTTGTTTGTGTTGGCCACGTGCTCCTCTTGTCCTGCCTTCCCGTTTTCAATCACTACGCCCCTTGTTTAGTCCTTGTTTGCACAATTGTGTTCACCTGAGCCTCGTGTGCTGCTCCCTTTATATTGTGCTCATTTCGCTGTGGTCTTTGTTGGTTTGTTTTGTGTGTGCATTCTCTTTGCTAGTGTTTTTAGTTTTGTTAGAGCTTGCTATTCAGTATATTGCATCCAGTTTAGTTTTTCTTTTGTTAATTAATTTGTTCCCATGTTTAGTAAATAGTCTAGTTACAGTCTTTGTGGTTTGGTTCTTTATTTAAAAAATTTTTTTTTAACCTTTTGATTGTTTTATTTCTAGTTTTCAGCAAGGTCTTGTGTTTTATTTACTTTGTAGTTCTAGTCATTTATTCTCAGCTTTTTCTGTTTTGTTATTCATTTGTTTTCATAAGTCTCAGTTAATTATTTCTAGAATTTATTACTTTTTCCCTTTCAGTTTTATTTTCATTTATCCTCCCTAGTCATTGTTTCGCAAGCTGTTTCTTTTAATCAGTATTTATCTTTTGTCTCCCCTGTTGCTTTGTCTGTGTCTGTCGAGTTGGTTCCTGCCCTGCTTCTGGAGTCCTCCCGGATTACAGTCTTTTGACTTGTCAGGTAGTTGTGCTTCAAGTGTTACCATCTCCTAGGCCTAGCCTGTGGTTCCTTGAGGAGCTACCTAGTCTCCTTTTGCCTCGGAGTCAGGAGCTTCCACATCCCTGACCTGCCTGTTCTCCTGTTGTGTTCTGGCTTATTGTGTACGGTCTTCCTGCCTCATCCTCTTGTATTCCCATTTTGTTAATAAACCGTTTTCCCTTGTCCATTCTGCATTTGGGTCCTCCCTTGACAAACCGTGACATTTCGCTGTGGATTATTAATAACATTCCTGTAAATTACCGTCAGTGTTCCGGTGAATTCAGTTTCCCCTCACAGCCCCTGTGAAACTTCGCAGTGTTGCCAAGTCTGTGGTTTTCCAGCGGTAGTTTAGTAGCAATTGGGCAGATTTTTTTTTTTTTTTATCCTGGCAACCCTGATCTTCCTGCCTCATCCTCTTGTATTCCCATTTTGTTAATAAACCGTTTTCCCTTGTCCATTCTGCATTTGGGTCCTCCCTTGACAAACCGTGACATTTCGCTGTGGATTATTAATAACATTCCTGTAAATTACCGTCAGTGTTCCGGTGAATTCAGTTTCCCCTCACAGCCCCTGTGAAACTTCGCAGTGTTGCCAAGTCTGTGGTTTTCCAGCGGTAGTTTAGTAGCAATTGGGCAGATTTTTTTTTTTTTATCCTGGCAACCCTGAAACTTCAGTACTAAAATCATGACATTAGGATTTCACCCCGGTTAAGCAAGTCAGCTTATGGTGGTTTTGCTGTCTTTCTGCAAGCAATGTTCATTTCACCGTGTTAATTAGATCATTTGTAATTGAATACCTATTAATGTACGTGACGTCCTGTTCAGCCGCAACCGAGTTAGATTTCCCTGCTAATTCTAACTTTTGCCTGTTTTATGACGTGTAACACAATACGTTGCAATTAGACTGTTAAATTCTGTCGTCAGGGGCATTCTTTTGTTCAGACGCTCATTTCCATTTTATTGTGCATGTATGTTTATCAAACAACTTAAGCCTTGTCGAAATTACAAACTATGTTGCCCAATGACTAGTCTCTCTTTTATTATTTTAGGTAACTCCGTGATGCTCCTGATGTGTTTTTAAAGTGTCATTTAACATCTTATAATTGATAATCCCTTATAATTGAGTTGTGATTTGATTCCTGGTGTCTAAGTTCTACCACAGGTCAGTGTCAATTTCTCAGTGTAGCTAACCTTTAAATTGTGTAAATAGTATAAACATTGTGAATATAATTACATTTTGACTTTATTCCCAGAATGGATCAGACACAGTATGAAATTATATGAAGGTTTATATCCTGCTCAAATATCAAAAGCTGAAAAGTATGTCATTTGACGACGCGCACATCAGTGTATATAGTCCAGGGTAAGACACTGTATTGTTCATTACTGCATTAATTTAACATTTCACTGCTGATATAACTGGTACATTTCATATGTGTATGAATGTTATTTATGTCGATGGAGTACTGTTTTGTCCGCCATAAGAACACACAAAAATAGCACAATGTAAAAGTGGTCAATGGCAAAGAATTTCATGCCAGCAAGGCAGGTGGTCACGGTGGCAAAGAAAAAACAATTCATGCCATTTCCAGCAGGTACTACTGGCCTGGAATGAGTCTTGACATTGAAAAGTTGGTGCGTTTTACTGATCTCACAATTAAATATTCAATACAAACAGTGCTAGTTCCTATTTATAAAAAAATAAACAGGTATGAAATATTTTATTTTACACTATCTACAGATTAAACTGTTCTGCTTGCCAGTCCAATAGAACTGTTAAACTCTAGGAGTACACTCCAATAATTCTTCTTCCTATTCATTGTTTGAATTTTTTCCTAGGTGAGTGAACCATGGGAATTGATTGGCAAGTTGTTGATGACCTCAAAAGGACACCAGTACATAGGTGTACTTGTTGTTTTATACAAAGTGGGTGGAGGCTTATTCACTTGCCTCCAAAACAGCAGAGGAGGTATCATCATGCAGTGTTAAAATTTATTGATTTCGTGCACCTAAATTAATCCTCGCAGATCAAGGCAGGGAATTTGTAAATGAGGTTTGTTTGTGGAATTGCTCAACATTTTAATTTAGTAATATTGCTGTTATGCTTATTATACCAATACGGAATTTTTTTTTTTTTTTACAAATTGATACAGAGAGGAGCCTTTGTTCACCATATCATCCACAAACCAATGGGTTAGTGGAATGAATGAATGGCACAATACAGAGGTAAGATTAGTAATTGTATCCTCGCCAGTCAAGACCAACATGGCTGTGGCATGGCAATGACTGTATGTGCTACACAATGTAGTATCATTAATGGTTGAGAAAAGTGTCAATACATAGGCATAACTACTTTACACACATACACCTTAAGCATAGTACGCTAAAGTAACTTTAATAAAGCAGTAGTTTGATTCAATTACACACTGCATTGCAGAAAACGGTACAGAACATCACAAACAAAAATGCAGTTGTTGTGTACTGTTAATGTACGCTTTTTTTTTTTCTCTCTCTCTCTCTTCAGTGCCCTTGGAAAACTGTGTCAGGATAAGCCAGGGTCATGGGACAAGTACCTTGATGTTGTGCTTTTCAACATAAGGACCAAAAAACAGCTCACTACTAAATTCTCACATTTTTTCTGACATTTGGAAGGGAGGCGTGCTATTTTTCACAGGTAACTGTATCTTTCAGTGTGTTTTTATTCATAGATTTCCTATCTGATATATTGTAATCATATTTATGACTTATTTCAGTATTTTGAAAATGTGAAATTTTCAAATGTCTTTTGTCACCTAGGTAAATGAAACTGTGGAAGATGTGCTGCAGGCAGAGCTAAATCAAGCCTGCCATACAGCTGCAGGACCAAGCAGATGAGGCAGTAAGGAAAAACATGCAAGCCTCCAGGGACAAAATAAAATCGAAGAAAATCACTTCCGGGGCTGTAGTGCACACCTTTGATGTTGGAGAAAGGGTGCTCAGAAGGAATGGGAGAAGCCAGCAGAGGAAAGGAGGGAAATTCGATAATGATTTTTTGGGTCCCTTTACGATTGTCATTGCAAGGGAAAAGCGCCGATTTAATTAATGACAAGGGTGTTGAATTTTCCCCAAATTAATTTAGGTCATTTAGTGCCATTCATTAAGGAAGAACCTCGAATTCCTCACAAGATCAGAAGGTTTCACATAACACCTCCATTTCCAAGCACACATACTCCAGTCCTGTGCACAGCAGCCTTGAATCTGAGCGCAGCATCTCCAGTCCCATCCACAACACCCCTGGATCCAAGCACAGCATCTCCAGTCTTGAGCAAGGCACCACCAGTCCATGGAAAAGTTGCACATCGCACAGTTTTCCCAAACAGAGATGTGTGTGTTTTGATGGCCAAAATTGGGCAATACAAAATATTTTCTATGGACATGGCACGGCTGAACCCTGGTAGAGAGCTGGAAAGTGAGGTAGAGTAATCAGCATTATCAATTTAAAGAACATGCAAATATGCTATTATTGTTAATTAGGGTTTAAATCAGAAAACACCAGCCTTGCTCTTAAAGAGCTGCCATCCTGCAAACTTCACTTCCAACCATGGGTTACTTGTAATTATGAAGTAACTCTCAAGAGATGGAGCTTAATGTCTGCAGGACATTAGCTCTCCAGAAGCAAAGTTGTAAACCTCTTGTTCAGATTCCACCTGGGATTGAGACCTGAATACTAATGATAATCATTCAGTTTAAAAAAAAGTTATATTAAACCAATGTAACACCACTTTTTCCCCTTTAGGTTAATGCATACATGTTTTGCTGTGTGAGGATGCATAACCAGGAGCAACAAGGGAAGGCTTATATGATCGACTGCTTTGCAATGAGCAAAATATGGCAAGGATCATACAAAGGCTTAAGAAATGTATGTTAACGTAATTCCAGATAGAGTCTATGTACTAAATATTTTATAAAACAATCTCCTTATCTAATTTTAGGCAATATTTGTATTTAGCAATTTCTTCTGTTGTTTTTAATAATCAGTGTTTCAATTACTATTGTAATTTTAGCTTGATCCAAGCCAATATGAAACCGTTCTGGGGGTCATAAATGAGCATCACCACTGGACTCTTGCTGTGAGTATTCTTAAATACATCTTTAGTATGTGGCAATAAAATCTGATTCAACTTGTATCAAATGCTTGTCTTTAAATATGTAGGAGTATTAAGTATAATATCCAACTGCCACACTGTCCCCAGTAGCTCCTGCCACAATTACTTAACTAAAATAGAATTACACTGAACAAAATAATAAACGCAACACTTTTGTTTTTGTCCCCATTTTCATGAGCTGAACTCAAAGATCTTAGACTTTTTTTATGTACACAAAAGGCCTATTTCTCTCAAATATTGTTCACAAATCATTGTGGCCAACCTAAGGCACACCTGTGCAATAATCATGCTGTCTAATCAGCATCTTGATATGCCACACCTGTGAGGTGGATGGATTCTCTCTGCAAAGAAGTGCTCACTAACACAGATTTAGACAGATTTGTGAACAATATTTGAGAGAAATAGGCCTTTTGTGTACATAAAAAAAGTCTTAGATCTTTGAGTTCAGCTCATGAAAAATGGGGGCAAAAACAAAAGTGTTGCGTTTATAATTGTTCAGTGTATTAGTGGTGCTTGCTAAGCAAAGCATCACTATTGCTTACTACTTCAACAAAAAACTTTGGCGTGTAATTCCCTTTTTCAATTTGCAGTCACTATCATACAGTTTTTGAATTATTTAATTTTTTAGGTAATTTTTCCCTTCCCAAAAAAGATTTTTTGATCCATTGGGAGAGTCTCCAACAAAACTAAAGAGGTGCCTGGAAACAACAAGGTAAAAAAAATGAAAATTTAGTATCAAAGCTATGGACACAATGGTAATGTGGAACATTAATTAATATTTGTTTTCCTTTTTAGAGCCTTTATGAGGAGTAAAGGCTGCTAAGTTTCAAGGTGGACCTGTGACAGTTCCTCATCCACTGCAACAAGATGGCACATCTTGTGGTGTTTTTGTATGCAAGGTAGGGAAAAATTAGCCTGTTAATTTGAATTGTTTTAGTAATGTTTGTTTGAAATGGTACTTTTTAGTTTGCAGAAAAAATCTTGAAGAATGAAGCAATTCACTTCATAAAACAGGCCAAGGGAAATCTGACTCTAGCGATTGAACAGGATGTTACGTACATTAACACATGCATTTAATTATGTAATGAACATGGTGAAATTAACCTTGTGCTTGCGAAAAGACAGCAATTCAGCCGTTTTGCTTTGCCGGGGCGAAATCATGATGTCATGATTTTAGTACTGAAGTTGCGCAGGCACTGTGAGGGGGGGAAACAGGGGAACTGAATTCACCGGAGCACTGGAAGTGGCAGTCGAAGACAATAGGAGATACATTTCTGTCCAATCCAAATTGTTAACATATCTGGCATTTTGAGCAGGATGTCTCTCTGAAATGTAACTTAATCTGTTCTTTTTTTTTTATTTTTTTATATTAGAGGTGAAGCCAGTCTAATCTAACGTGTGTGTGTTTTCCCCCAAGTTCATCGTTAATAGCCGCGGCGTGTATCATTCATTGTGTGTTTTATTCAAGAGTGTTAGTTACATTTATTTGCACATTTTATGTGAATTAAAGGGGTCATATGATGTTGCTAAAAAGAACATTATTTGGTGTAATGAAATGTTTAAGGTTCAAAAAACACTATTTTCCACATACTGTACATTATTGTTTCTCCTCTATGCCCCGCCTTTCTGAAACGCATCGATTTTTTTACAAAGCTCATCGGTCTGAAAAGCGAGGTGTGCTCTGATTGGCCAGCTATCCAGTGCGTTATGATTGGCCGAATACCTCAAGCGTGTGACTAATATGTTACGCCCCTTACCATACTGTGAGGCCGTGTTCCGGAGCGACAAGACAAAAACATTAAAACCCATTATAAATGAGGCATTTGCTGCATCCAATGGGGACATAATTACGGATTATAACAGGGCCTTTCACACCGCGGGAACCTTTTCATAGTACCAGAATTAATTGTGGAACTACCCACTTTTTGGCGTTTTCGCACCGCCGGAATTGGGTGCGATTTTTAGTACCGGACTGCCTTTTTCGAGAACCAAATTAGCTCCTACTCCAGAGCAGGGTCTAACCAGCACAACAGGTACTAATCGTGACGTAAGTAGACATTGATTGGCCAAACGCATATGAAAACGCCCTCACCCGCCATGATTTAAAACGCCGTGTAAACTTATTTCGCAAATATGGAGAACCGCGATAGATGGACGGACGCTGAAGTGCAGGCACCTGTAGAAAATGTAGCACTGCCAGTTGTCGTTGGAGATTCTTAGTCCTCCTTTCCATTCTTTCAATCGCTTTACGTATACGTCGACTTTCCATGTCCATTATTGTGAAACCCGCGAGACACAACAAAAAAACAGCTCCGATCACAGCGTCCTCCATCTTCGTCCCAGTACTTTTAGTACTGTACATTTAGTTCTGGAACTAAACCGGTGTGAAAGGCCCTAAAGACTTATACTGTCTTTTTACGCGTTGCATTGTGCCACGTAAACATAAAACCATGTCTGCATTTGTGATCGGAGAAATGACAAACAACAAGCGCTACTCTACACTGCCCAAAACTTGCATTTGAATCGTCAGTCTGTGAGTCAGAACAGCCGGCATTGTAGTTTACTCTCCTAGGATCAGGAAACAGTCCTCCATAAAAAAACCGCTGCACACATCCGAGTATTTGGGTTGAACTGTTCTGGAACAGTGTTGTACATACAACTTAAGCACTGATTTCTAGTTGCACTGTAAAATCCAATAGTTTACCTTACTTAGATTTAGTTAGTTATCTTTACTTAGTTGTTATACTTACTAGGTTTTATTAAGTTACAGCTACTTTCAAGGCAAATAAAACAATTTACTTACTGTTTTGAGTGACACTTACTTAAAATATTCAAGTAGCCACAAAGGAACCAATGACATTAATAAACCA
>NW_015505433.1:915778-935891 GCF_001515645.1 Sinocyclocheilus grahami
TTATGAAGTCAGAGTTAATTGATTTCAAAGGAAGAAAAGTAATAAATAGGTTGCTTTTAGAAAGTGACATATCTTCTAATTAAAGCATTAGTGCATTAATTGTGTGTGTTCATTAATCAACTTTATCAAAAACTTTTTCATAACCCAGAGATGCTTTTTTTAGGGATTTATATAATTTTTGAATCATATATGGTAACATGCTAACGTCACACACAGACTTAAACATTCAGCACGTGAACCACAACAATGGTAACAATTCAATTTAATTTATTTTAATTACTTGTAACAATAGCCATTTTATTTGCTCTTTTTGTTGTGCTGCTACTGACACAAGACAGCAAAAAAAATTGTCAAATAAAATCAACTATAAAACAAAGCAACTGTATAATTTATTCATACCGCAATGCACTCTGGGAGTCAGTGAGTAGCTATACTAAGTCATGAGTAAACCTAAATGAAAGGATCAAGTACCCCCTACAGTTCTTTTTTAGTTACTAGAACTCTCGTGTAAGTAAGCTATACTAACTAAGCATCTGTCAGTACAACATACTATTGCTATTTCACTTTACTTAGTTTTTTCAAGGCAATCGGTTTGCATGCTTTTTTTAAGTAAGCCCAACTAATTAGATTTTACAGTGCGTGTTCTCTTTTTGAAGACCAAACAAAAGTTTTGCTTTCACGACGAAACACACGGCGTCTTCAGGACATGGCAGCGGTGGCAGCAACAACAATACTACAGCGAGAATAAAGGTTACACCTTCTTTCTTTGCGTGAACATTTGGGTGGCATTATGCAAATCTTTCCACATCTTGACAGACATGTGGGGGCGTGTTAGAATGAGCCGTTTTGCGTGGTTGACTCTGAACTTTTATAAAGAATATATCTTTGGATTTGAGACTTTAGTCTTTGCAACTTTACAGATCTTCTCTATGCACCAAGAGCTTGTAACACTCCAAAGAGAAAGGAAAATTTGAAATCGCATCATATGACCCCTTTAAGGCATTTCTCGTGCGTAATTGCGACGCACGTGCTCAGCCCATCGTCTCCGACTATTCTCCCAGATCCTTTTGGGAATAATGTGAAACGAATTAATTTCGCGATTTTTATTTTATTTTTTTCCCCAACTTGAAATACGAGTTACTCGAGCTTTCACAAACTTTGACTGCAGTTATGAACAGCTTGAGACAAATTTCGATTCAGCTTTAGTTTAGTTTTGGTTGCATTCAGTGTTTCACGGGAAACCCGGATGGAAACTGAGTTTCCGGGTTTGAAGTCGGTGTGAATGTGAAATCGGAGTTCATACAATTAAATAACACAATAGCCCTGCTGAAAGAAACGATAGAAACCATCACATAAATTCTAATGGTTTCCACTACTAACACCATTACAAACATTATCAAACCATCAACGTTTAAAACCATTAAAAATTGTTTCCTCTGTGTTTTTCTATTAAGTATGGAAGACCAAACCTGCAGAAATAAATAAATAAATAAATGTAATAACACGAAGATAAAGACAGATATAAATAACTTGATAAAAACAAATAGTATAAATAAATACATGTGGGAAATACATTTAAAAAATAAATGAATTAATAAATACATAGCCTAAATATAAACTTAAATGAAATAAAGACAGAAAATACTACATAAATGAAAATAGTAATACAATAAATTCAGGATTACGTTTTATTTCAAATGAACTTTGTTTTTATCATTTATTTCTTTATTTTTAATTTCTGCAGGTTTGGTCCTCCATAGTTTTTAACAAACCACCAATAAAAGGTTAACGATTACCAGTAGAGACCTACAGTGACCATTACAGTTTCTATTAAAACCAAGATGATTCCATTATAACCAGTAAAACCATTACAAACTCTTTGATGGTTTCTATTCTCCCACCCCCCACCACCACCAGGGCAGACTATGCTGCTTTATTTATGTTCATAATGTTTATTTTGTGTACCTACCTCTGTATGATGGATTTAGGCTAGTGACTTAAAGTGGAAGTGAAGCAGTCAGTTAAGTTAACATTATTTAGTAAAGTGATTTCCACTTTGATTAAAAAAAATATAACAAACATGATTAATGTAACCATTTTAAAGAAAAAAGGTTGTTTTGTTATAGCTTTTGGAGCAAGGGCGCCGCCATCTTGCAGTACCACCGCGTGTGACGTCACAGGGTTGGTTCGCTCCGATGGCCAGTGAATATAAGCATTTCTTTACAGTTTGAACACACGGATGTTATTTTAACACACAAATAATTAGTTTTTCACCATAATTTGGATGGATATTCAACATCAAACTGTCTATATGCTAAGTTTTGATCATAGTATCCCAAACATTGTTTTCATAATGCGAGGCACAATGCTTCATACAATATCATTCATGTCGCATTTTATTATGTCAGACCATTAAGACATACGCATTACATTGATTGGTTCACCAGTTGTATGTATCATATTTTAGGTTCACCTGCGAATACAATTAGCTTTCCTGCTGTTAACAGGATGTAGTGTTTAACTAATCACCTAACGTTATCTGAACAATCGGACCAGTGCTGCTCCCTCAAAGTGTATCATTCTCACGTGTTTTAAGCCTTGTCAGTTTAAATAAAGTGTTTAAGCCATTCAAGTGTGAGACCGCACGGAATAGATTTCAGTGCGGTACTTACACGCTGTGATAGACCTTTTCTGAAAGAGATTTAAATGTGTTACTCACGCGTTGTGATAACTTCTGTTCGCGCCGGCGGCGCTGCACACACACAAAGCCACAGCTCAGCTCGGACAGTACGAGAGTAGGCTACCAAATTGAGCTTTCTGTCGTGCCTTCATCAGCAAATGCACACAAAGCATGTCGGAATGACCGTCTTGAGGAGTATCCACGTAAACGAATATTGTTTCCGATCCACACTTTACCGGTTTCTTCAACCCCTAATACTGCTCGGTCCCATCGCCTTATCGGCTCAAATGCATAGGCAATTGACCGCAGTAAAGATAGTTTGCGGTTTGATATTCAGATTTCTTTTGGATATAAATATGCAGTGCGTTGTCATAGACATGCAAAGTAAGGAATAATTGACGACGGTCCGTTGAGTTATTAGAAAAAGAATGCACACCCGAGGTGGTGATGCGGCCATGCAGACCCTTCAGGGAAGGGAAGACCCGTACTGAACTATGAACATTTTCACAGATCAGAATAGTGATGTTAGTGACTCGGGGAAGGGTCAGCTGACCCGTACTGAACTGTGAACGTTTTCACAGATCACAATAGTGATGTTAGTGACTCGGGGAAGGGTCAGCTGACCCGTACTGAACTGTGAACGTTTTCACAGATCAGAATAGTGATGTTAGTGACTCGGGGAAGGGTCAGCTGACCCGTACTGAACTGTGAACGTTTTCACAGATCAGAATAGTGATGTTAGTGACTCGGGGAAGGGTCAGCTGACCCGTACTGAACTGTGAACGTTTTCACAGATCAGAATAGTGATGTTAGTGACTCGGGGAAGGGTCAGCTGACCCGTACTGAACTGTGAACGTTTCACAGATCAGAATAGTGATGTTAGTGACTTGGGGAAGGGTCACTAACAAACAAACTTAGCAGCAGAACTGTCGTGCATCGCTGAGCAACACACAGCGTCAGCGGTGTTTCGTTAGGCTACTGAATGATTTGCATTTTTGAATTAATACCTTGAAACAACATACAGAACTACCACATTTTGCTATAAGTTTGATTGCATCATATAATAATTGCTGTTAATAGTGTTCATCGTCTGTTTGATTACGTCTTTAATTGATTTTTCCGTACATTTCTGCCATATGTACATAAACTGACAAAACGTCATAAACTTATCAAAACGTCCTGCAAGAGCGACTTCTTCCAATGATCCATGAGCAATTTGGTGATGATCCATGCATTTTCCAGCATGATGTAGCACCATGTCACAAAGCAAGATTTATAAAGATGTGGCTCGAAGATGATTAAATTTAAATTTTTGGATCCGTGGCCAGGCAACTCCCCGGATCCCAATCCCACAGAGAACCTGTGGTCAGTCCTCAAAAGGCGAGTGGACAAACAGAAGCCCACAAATTGTGATCAACTCCGAGAACTAACAAGGATAACTAAAAAAGAATGGATCGCCATCAGTCAGGATTTGGCCCAGAAGCTAATATCCAGCATGCCAGAGCGAATCGCAGAGGTTATGAAGAACAAGGGTCAACACTGTAAATATTGACTCATTATATCATTATCATATCATTTTTTAAGACTTATGATATATGCTTATTGTTTTTCAGTATACCATAGAAACATGTTGAAAAATAATCTACAAATACTGAAGCAGCAAACTTTGCAAAACACAATTTATGTCACTGCCAAAACTTTTGGCCATGACTGTAGACCACAACAGAGCCATTTTTTTAATATGTACATTGAAAACATAACGCCATAATTAACTTTGGTAATTGTTTGCCAACTTTTGCCATGAATCTGAGAGTTTTATTTATCAAAAGTAACTTTGAATTCACAAAGTTACACCTCATGAGAGCTCTAATTCGCCTCATATTAGCTAAATCAATAAGTGATGGTCGATTCATGGGTCCATTCAAATAATCAGAACCGCATGGAAAAACAATGAAAATCTCACCTGCTGCATTTGGTTTAATACATGAAGACCATGTTTGAATTTGTGATATTTACCATCATATTGACAATGACCTCTGCCTGCTGGGTCATGAATCCTGAAAGGACACCGAACATTTTGATGAATCATTGAATTGGAATTAGCCCGAACATTTTAGAAACATACAAGGAATATTACCGCTTTCCTCAAGCAGATGAACTATTGCATGAGTATCAAAGAATAACTTCCTATTGCCAGACTTAGCGATATCTGATTTTTTCAGGTCATACAGTTTTAACTGATGTGCTCAACTCTGAAATAAAGACAATAGGGAACAATTATTCAGTAGAATATGCAAATCATAGAGAACTGGTCATAAGTAAACAAACAGAATATCTGCAAACCAAGACGTGTGTATCACTTTTAATGGCAAAAACATACATACATACCTCTGACCAAAATGCGTGAACCTCTCAACAGCCGAACAGACTCCGTGTCAGACCTTAAATAATGATCAGTCATTATTCCGCTAAATCCATTTCTAATCGCAGAGATTAGATGTATATGGTGTGCAGACCTCATTCTGCCGAAAATAAGCACTTGCGTGTATATAAAGTATAAAATCTGTGAAGGACTTCAAATTGTTGCGGGATCGCGGCGGTACGGTATGGAAGCACATAGGTAGCGAAATTCAATTTAAAATGCAATATGCAAAATGGCAATGCAATATGCAAAATGGCAATGTATTTCTGTATTTAAATTCACATTTTCCATTACCCATACGTGCAAAGTTTGTTGCAAAAGGAAAATGAAAATTATCTTAGTCGTCTTAATATGTAAATTGCATGCCAATTTGAACGCTTTATAAGTTGCGAAATAAAAATACAAAATTGATTCGATATGTGTAACATGTTCAAGCAGAAATGGTAGCAAAATGATCATTTAAATGCTATTTGTCCTAAATTATTATTAGTAAATGCATCATGACGCCGTGGGATATTTGTAGCAAAATTCAATTTGAATACATTCCTAAAATGTATTGAATACACCCGCTAATTTCAAGACGCTGACGTCACGTGGGTCACCCGCAGTGTAAGACGCTCAAAGCTCAAGACGTTCAGATAGACGTTCGAACGAACGTTTGATTTTAGCATGGAATACGCTTCATATATTTCTCTGTTCACGCTCCACTTCATCTGTCAGTGAATTCAGCGATCTTATCAGATCTCCAGCCGCCATGTTTCAAACGATCCAAACGTACCACGCTTCCGCAAATCCCTGCCTTGAAGCAATGAGTGACGGAGGGTGGGCGTGGTCAGCTCGGAATGCATTTTCAAATTGAATTTTGCTACAAATATCCCACGGCGTCATGATGAAAATGCAATCCTAAGTGTTCTAACTTTTAGTCTAAATGCATTTAGGACAAATAGCTTTTAAATGATCAGTTATGCTACCATTTCTGCTTGAACATGTTACACATATCAAATCAATTTGTGTTATAGATTTTCATTTTCATTTCGCAACTTATAAAGCGTTCAAATTTGCATGCAATTCACATATTAAGACTACTGTTGGAAAGGGCAAATGTAAATTATATAATTCAATTTTCATTTTACTTTTGCACCAAACTTTGCACGTATGGGTAATGGAAAATGTCAATTTAAATACAGAAATACATTGCCATTTTGCATATTGCATTTTAAATTGAATTTCGCTACCTATGTGCTTCCATAGTACTGGACCTAATGTGACCGCATGATTTTGCTTTTCTACTCTGTATTTGTCCCCTAAAGTCATTACATTAGACACAAAACTTTTGAAATTCCTGGAATAATTCAGAAGAACTGTATATAACTGGAACCGTAACACATTGTGTGTGTGTTTTTTACCACAATAAGACCTGTAAAGGTTTCCAAACGTATCTCCTTTCTCTGTGACAGATAGGAACCTTTCTCTGTTACCAAAATATGGGATACCTCTACAGCCTAACCCCCTGATTTTGTGTGTGTGTGTGTGATTTTACAACTTTCTAGCAATAAACATGGAAATTGACAGAAACAGACTGACTCTAAATTTCAGTCTGATGTTGCCTGACAAGATCTTATGACACATATAGTAAACGGGTTCTAACAGTTTATTTGAAAAATATTATTTATTTAATTATTTTATTTATTTTTCTACAAAATATAATATTCATGAGATATTTGAAAGTGAAGATATTACAGTGCATGAAGGAAAACAAAAGGATTATCAACATTGTCTCAAAATATTCTGTAAATGAACATTGGAATAATCTATTTCAAATGTCTTTGAAAAAGCAGCCTTCATACTGAGGTAATTACAATATTAAATTTTTTTTCTGTAAACTTTTTATTAATTATATTTTATTATCAGTTTACTCCTACTTGTTTATAATTAGTAACAGAGTATTAATACCAGTTAACGCTGACTAACCTTTTAAAACAAACAATTCTATTGTTTCTGGCTTTTGTAACAGGTTTCGAAACCTGTCACAAAACTACATAATTAAGCATAATTAAAAGCCACAATAGATAAAAACATGTGCATAACATATTAAAGCCCTATGTGTTTCTGTTGGTGGTGTTTTGAGAGGACAGTACACATTTGCTAGGTAATAGTTAAAGGATTAAATGTTGTGTCAGTGTTGATATTGATACTATATTCACTCAAAAACTAAAACAGATGATGAGCAAAGTTCTGAAGGTACAATATGATGAACCAGCCTATGAACAGTAAACCGATCTTGTGTTTATGCGCAGCATGCTCATACTACATCAGTAAATCAGATCTTATTTTTTTACTATTTTACTACTTTCAATTCAGCAATAGAGTGAAGATTAATTTATCTTGCTTTACTTTGCTATAAATGATCACACACTCAAAATTATTGGCAAAGTTTTTTTGATTTGTAAAAGGGAGTCACAGGCTCTGTCGAGATCAAAAGTAAGGAACTGTTACATAGTTAATAAGTACACAGACTGTTGATGTTTGGCTGAACACAGCTGAAGAGACCTTGGAAAAAGAAAAACCTACACAACACAAGTGATAAGACTTCAGACCAGGAACACCACACACACTGATAGCACTACGGCAAAGATTGCCACACCACACAGCATCATTGCTGCAAACACCTGGCTGCGACTGCAAAAGGCTTGAGCTGCCTCTTCGTCGATGGACAGCAGCGCTAGCGAAGCACTGTCAGTGCTGACGGGGTCAGCATACTGAGGACCCAGTGCCTCCACTGTCCAGCGCAGCACATTGACCTTCAGCTCCATGTCCTCCAGTGTACGGTCCACCTGTGCAATCTCTTGCTCCAGCTGACTCTGCTCCTGACCCTCCATGCTGGATGTCTGGGTACTGCCACCTGCCTCCTGCAGGTCAGGCAGGCTCAAAGCCCGTGCTGCCAACTCTGTTGTCCCCCCTGCTTAAGCAAACACTTGTATCAGGCTTATTACAGGGCTGTGACAATTAACGTGTAGTCACAATTACGGTTACTCTGCGAAATTCAGTCATTCCAAGAGACCTTAATCAAGGGAATGAAAACGAGGCTTAGGGACAGAAGTACAGTGCGTTCAATGGATTGTGCTGTTGTTTAACAACATACCGATTGTTCAGCTGGCGAAATGCCTTTCAGAAAAAAAAAAATTTGAATAGACAAAAACTCCATAAGACAAAAAGTTGTATAGCTTTAAGCCATTGTAAAGACTGAATAATGGTTTTTCAAGCCAAATTTCACTGAAATTTTGTTAATATGACAGCACATTCACATTTAGTAAGTTTGAGGAATATACAGAAGTTACTTTGTCACTAGCTACTAAATAATTAGTAATCTGTTACGAAACTCCTACAGTTATGCATGCTTACCCTGTATGCCGGTTTGCACCATGGTACTGTTATTGGCCAAGGAAAAGTGCTTGACCATGGTGAAAACCTTGCACATGTCTGCATGTAAGAGCTCCAGACAAGAGGAGAATGCCACCCATAGCAGCTCTGTTTCCTTCCTCTCAGCCTCCGGTAATGTTTTATCCCTCAGTCGAGCTGTCAGGTGGTTTCGGCAGGACAGCGCTAGTGTCTGGGCTCGCTCTCGTGTTTGCCGAAGATCACGTCTTAGGCTGGAGTTGTCCGTGCATCCACCAATACAAGAGGCCAAGTGCCGATAACATGCCACCACCTGAGTCAGATCAGAACAACTATGGTGTTATGAACTTTAACTTTATAAAGAAAATAATATGTCAATATATTCATTATCTAGACTGATCTCGTATTAATAAACAGAAAAGTTTTGATGGCACAATAGGATTTCATTCAGAATAACATGTCATACATCAGCCAAACTGTTCTGAGTGCAGTTATTAATAATGCTATGTTACAAATGCCTGTAATACAATACATCACTGACCCAGGTCCATCCCAAGTTCTAGAGCACAAGGAAAGTGTTTTACTTGACATATATTAGGCCTTCTTTTAGAACAAACAATACTGCTTGTGGTGGGGAAAAAAACCTTTCCAATTCTAGAAGGAGGAAAACGGACATATCTAGGAGTTTTTGGTAGAAATCTGTTTGGTTCTTTAAATCCAATCCAAATCCACATTTTCCATATGCATATATACTACACTACCAATCAAAAGTTTGGGGTTGGTTAGATTTTTTAATCAAAAGATGTCTATTATGCTCACCAAAGCTGCATTTCTTTGATCAAAAATACAGTAAAAACAGTAATATTGTCAAATATTATTAAAATTATTACAAGTTTTCTATTTGAATGTGGGCAATTTTAAAATGTCATTTATTCCTGTGATGGCAAAGCTGAATTTTCAGCAACCATTACTCCAGTCTTCAGTATCACATGATCTTTTTATGTTATAAAATCACATATATCACTGGTTTTATAAGTTAAGATAACTGTTCAGGTTATCAAACATCATAGACTAAGGATTAGTTTGAGTGACAAATATTACTTATAATCTCCTTGTCATAAGATGGCTATTTCAGGATAAGCTTTGGAAACTTTTGGGACCTTGGTTCAGTACATACTGTCCATTTGGATAATGCTGCTCATTTTTAAAAAATGTTTTAACTGTATGCCTGAAGCGAGTATGTATCAATGCTAAAAATAAGTAGGTGAACAGAGTAAACAGGTAATTTTGCTGGGATAGTCAGAGTATTGACATGCCTCCACTGGCTCACACTGAAGATAATCAAGCAGTGGAGCGTGGATCATCCCTACTCAGAGATAGTGCCTTTTCACCCTAAGGCTTGAGGAACCTTTATAAGATGCTTTCATGTTCAGCCTGAAAATAAGGAGAAATGAGGACACGCACATGCTTTGCCATCTTTGATCTAAACCTCAACAAGTTTTTCATCACATCTTAAATACGATGGAAAATAAATGACAAATGATTTTCTGCATTTTATATCTAATTGATGAACTCCTCTCATTTTTTATCATAATATTTAGCATTAGACCACACAAGAGAAAATATGTGACAACATACAATATTCAGGGAAAGATTTAAATTATATAATATTTTTGTATAAAATCCAGTCTGTTATCAAAAAATGAATGTATGGTGCCCTGATTATTAGAAAAGATATCACCACAAAACTCTCAGAAAAGGAGGTTTGTTTAGAGGAACGATCAGTTACTGGATTATGTAATATCAACTCACCTTGATAAGGGAGTCCACCATTGCTTTTCCCTCTTGCAGTGGCTGTGCTGAAGTTCCATCGTCAGCTACCTTGTTGTTGCACAGTGGCATTGGGTTATGTTTTCAAAGGTAACAAAAGTGAATCCCTGTCCCGAAAGCTACCATCCACCCCCAAACTCAACAACACTTATACACCCTTTGTTTTAGCTGGAGTAAACTACGGTCCATATTTGAGCTGCCAGTCCTCTCTGAACCTGTGAAAGTTTAATGTATCAATTTTCACCTACAAGAATAAAGATAGGTTAGGATAGGTCAAGGTTACAAAAGGTTCAAAGGTTTCCAAAAAAGAATGTAAAAAAACAGAGAGGTGCGGAGGATTGTGATGTCAAATTCGACAGTGATAATCCGAGCGATTGACCCCTTTGCACTGAAGCTGTGTGGTTAAGCTCATTACTTGCTGCTGAGAAGTGCGGAGATGCTGGGGCCTGGGAATGCGTCACTACCTCCTCTAGGACCCCCCTCTTCTTCTTCCATCACTCGCTCTCTCTTTCTTTCTATCTCCTTTCTCTTTGTGTGTGTGTGTGTGCCTGAATGACAGGCCAGGCCCTGAGGGGCAGGTTGTGGTCCAGTGTTTGCTGCGGTCAACCAACATGTCCATGGTGACATTGCTTATTTGTTACAAGCTTACACAAAATTAAATGTAATACATAAAATCTAAAGTTTCAATCTAAACATATACAATAAAAATATAAAAGCCATAAGCAAGGATTAGTCAGGCAACTTTTAGTCTCCTCTGTCTCAGGTCAAATTAGATTAGGGGCATGTTAAAATAATCCCTGAAATATATCTGCAGGATTGGTTTGGTTATCCCATTTTAACCACGATCGTACAAACCATACAGGTGCAAATCCTTTTTTGACTAACAAATGGGATATCATTTTGGACAGTATATTAAGTAATTTGACAAGAAATACAAACACATGAATGTGAGATGAAATAGGCCTAAATTATCAACAGACTCTTGGTTTTGTGATTTCTCCTTTTACAGCGCCTATAGGCTTAGGGTTTAAACCTCTACCCAAGAGATTATAACTCAGATTCTCTTGGCATTTAACACTGGTAATTGGCTACTTCATGTAGTTTTCATATTATGTTATTTAAGAACAAATAATCAGCGAATTATCACAGTTTGAGATTATTACAGTTAGAGATGTGATTTCAAATCAGTTTTAACCCAGTAACATCTTTCCCAGTGGACAGTTAATTCAATTATTTTGACATGATCACCAAATAATGAAAATCAAACCTTTGATAAGCATGCATAGGCTAATAAAATTGCTACTTGGTAAACAATTGCAATTCTCTACTTTTGATATACTGTACTATAATAATAGCTTACTCTCAATGTTATATCATTCATTGTGAAGCATAGCACAGTCATGAGTTGGGTTTCTTTTTTTCTTGTACATTTACACAGGCACATCTTTTGCATGTGATGTTACATATTGTACACTGTAAAAAATAACGAAACTTTTGTTTAGTCAATGTAAATTTGTTTGTTCATGCAATGCTGATTGTCTTATTTTCCTAATAGACAGATTATTGTCACAGCAACCGGAAATAACAATTACTGTCCTTGGGGAAATAATTTTTTTTTCTGTTACCTGGATGAAAAAAATGCATAAAAATTCATCATCTCATAATCGAAATTGTACGGAAGTTCTAAGCGGCCATGCAATATAATTTTTTTTCTTCTCGTTTTCTCGTTATGAAGACTTAATTTTCTCGTGATATCGACATAACGAGTTGTTTTCTCGTTATAACGACTTAATTTTCTCGTTATATCAACATAACGAGTTGTTTTCTCGTTATAACGACTTAATTTTCTCGTTATCTCGACATAACGAGTTGTTTTCTCGTTATCTCGACATAACGAAAGTTGTTTTCTCGTTATAACGACTTAATTTTCTCGTGATATCGACATAACGAGAGTTGTTTTCTCGTTATAACGACTTAATTTTCTCGTTATATATAATATATATATAAAAAATAATGCATGGCCGCTTAGAACTTCCGTAAAATAGTTTGTTTACAAATGATAAAAGTTAATGGGCAACGTACTTAGTCTAATAAGTAGACAACTTTGTTTTTTCTTGTAAAACAACTTACTAGACTAGGATACCCAGAAAACGAGTGTGTCCTCGCTGCAGCCTGCAGCACGATGACGTAGCTGGACTATATCCACTACGTAGTGGATATTTTACGCGCGTGCGCTGTAGTAGGTCTCGAATAAATTCATATTTTTATTTACATTTTATCATTTTGCAGACGCTTTTATCCACAGCGACTTTAAGACTAACGCAGTACATATAGCAAGGGTTTTTGACCTACATTACATATCTACACGATGACCTACATTACATTACAATGTAAAAACTTGAATGTCTAAATTCATCCGCGATGTTTTCGTCTATACCGGCAACTTCAAAGCTTTATTTATTTAATTATTTATTTTTTGAATAGCCTGCAATTCATAGAGAGAGAGAGAGCGCTCTCGTAACGGAATGGATGGTTTATGTCTTTAGCCATTTATAATCCCCCTCCAGGGATTTTACTTGAATATAGGCCTAACACACAAAAAAAGAAATGGTCATCTTTGTGTTAATATGCCTTGTCCCCGACCGTGTGTGTATTTATTTGCTGGATATAGGATTGTTTTTCTTCTTTTTATTTTTATATGGTATAAAAATCATGTCCGCATATTTTAGTTGGCCTATAACTTTTTTATACTCTGTCACGTATAGCACAGAGAGTGAGAACGAAAAAGAATATTTGATTCATGAACGAATTTTTGACAGAACTATCTAACTATCTTGACTATCAGAGAAAAAAATTAAGACAATAGTTACACCCCATTTTTTTCATAAAGAACAAACTAAATTGTAAAGAGTAGAGTTTTATTTCTAAAACGAATCAAACTAATAAAAATTAAACATAGCTTACGTACCCTTTCATTCAAAACTAGCCATCGTCGCTTAAATAAAGTTTGAATACGCTACTTGTTTAAAATCACAGTATAATATAATTTGTGTAAATCTATGAAACATACCTATATCTCGAAATTACAGTCTAATTTACACTAAATACTAGCTTCAATGACAACCCTATCATCCAATATCTGCGCATGCTCGTCAAACATCCATTACGTATTGGATCTGCTCCAGCTACAACATGGTATTACAGGCGGCGGCGGCGGCGACAATCTCCTGCACATTATGGGTAAAATTGTGCGAGCATACTCTAGGCCTCAAAACTAGACACACTAACCTTAAGAATGGTGACAGCCAACAAATGTTAAAAAGATGAACTCTTTACATCACAATACAATAAATAACTAACAATAATGATAAAACAACAACAGAAATTTTTTTATGAAGTCAGCAAACAGCAAAACAATAATCCTATAACAGTAACTGCATAATTTATTCATGCTGCAATGCATGCTGGGAACTCACAAAGCCTTAACATTTCAACAATATGAAATTCTTTGTTCAGACAACTGTGTTTGACTAGTTGGGGCAACATTTGGGGTAATTTTGTTGTACTGACAAGGGTTTTTATGTAGTTTCAAGAAAAAAAAATTTTTTTAGTATTGGAGACTATTGGAGTATGGCATTTTTCACAGTGTACAATACAAAGGTAACTTGTTCAACAAACATTAAAGCATGCCATTTCATCAGGGTTGACTGTTTAACAGGTTGTTTTCCAGTTCTCTTTTTGTCTTTTATCTGAGGAAAAAAAGAGAGTTAAACAACTTTTCACAAATAACATGAAAAAACTAAGCAATTTTATGTGTTGTACTTGAACAGCATGAAACTTTGACTTACCATTAGTTGTCTTCGGGATTTTGTAACCCTTGAGTTGTGCTTGAGACTTGTGTGTAGTTTTGTTTCCCATCGTTCTGGTGAAAGAAAACTGTTAAACACTTCACTATATGGGCCTTCAGTTGGGGCAACATTTGGGGTAATTTTGTTGTACTGACAAGGGTTTTTATGTAGTTTCAAGAAAAAAATTTTTTTTTAGTATTGGAGACTATTGGAGTATGGCATTTTTCACAGTGTACAATACAAAGGTAATTTGTTCAACAAACATTAAAGCATGCCATTTCATCAGGGTTGACTGTTTAACAGGTTGTTTTCCAGTTCTTTTTTTGTCTTTTATCTGAGGAAAAAAAAGAGAGTTAAACAACTTTTCACAAATAACATGAAAAAACTAAGCAATTTTATGTGTTGTACTTGAACAGCATGAAACTTTGACTTACCATTAGTTGTCTTCGGGATTTTGTAACCCTTGAGTTGTGTTTGAGACTTGTGTGTAGTTTTGTTTCCCATCGTTCTGGTGAAAGAAAACCGTTAAACACTTCACTATATGGGCCTTCATATATATATATATATATATATATACACACATACACACACACACACACACACACACACACATACATACATACATACAGTGCTGCTTGAAAGTTTATGAACCCTTTAGAATTTTCTATATTTCTGCATAAATATAACCCAAAATATCATTAGATTTTCACACGAATCTTGAAAGTAGACAAAGAGAATCCAATCAAACAAAGGAGGCAAAAATATATACTTTGTCATTTATTTATTGAGAAAAATTATCCATTGTTACATATCTATGCGAGTGACAAAAGTATGTGAATTTTTGCTTTCAGTATCTGGTGTGACCCCCTTTTGCAGCAATAACGGCAAGTAACGTTTCTTGTAACTGCTGATCAGTCCTGCACAACGGCTTGTAGGAATTTAAGCCCATTTTTCAGTACAGAACCACTTCAACTCTGTGATGTTGGTGGGTTTCCTCCTATGAGCTGCTTGCTTCAGGTCCTTCTATAAAATTTCAATTGGATTAAGGTCCGGAATTTGACTCAGTCATTCCAAAACATTAACTTTGTTCTTCTTTAACCATTCTTTGGTAGAACGACTTGTGTGCTTGGGGTCGTTGTCTTGCTGCATGACCCACTTTCTCTTGAGATTCAGTTCTTGGACAGATGCTGGTATAATTCAGAACTCATTGTTCCATCAATGACGGCAGGCCGTCCTGGACCAGATGCAGCAAAACAGGCCCAAACCATGATACTACCACAACAATAGCCCCGGGCCCATATGCAAAAAAAATTTGTACAGGCCACCCCAAAACATTATTGGCTCAAACTCGTTGATTTTTCTGAAGTGATTAACGTTACGTGTATTCACAAGCTGTTTTATTTACGGTATAAATGCTTGTCAATAATATTTAACATTTAATATATTTGAATATTTAATCATTTGTAGCATGCAAGCCACCCAATAATCCCAATAAGCTTTGTGCTTTGTTTCTTATATTAAAACAGCCTTTTGTGTCAGCCTTCTGTCAACTTTATAATAAACTACTACAAACAATAGGCCTAAATGTGTTTTCACGCTTCTAAATTTGTAGTGAGATAACTAGCCTATATTCGTCTCAGTTCAAGCAGCATGTGAATCAATGATATTTTCCTCTTTAATATTTGCAGCACGAAATAAACATAAATAAATATTTGAATACATGTTGAAAAAATCAGAAAAATTTAATACAAATGAATGTTTCATGAAATCGATCAATTAGAGTTTCAAAAACGTCAATAAGCCTATCTGTTATTGCTGTTTTTTAATGTTAAATGTGAAGAATGACAGGTTGGATGCCACAGACTTTTTATTTTATTTTATTTAGTTATTTTATTTTTAATTTTAAAAATATATTTAAAAAAGTATAAGTGGAATTCTGACATTAACTTCACGCAATAGGCCTATAGCCTGATTTTATTATCATAATTATTCTTAAAATATTATGACGTTAATCTTATTATATTTTCCTCTTTAATATTTGCAGCACGAAATAAACATAAATAAATATTTTAATACATGTTGAAAAAATCTGAAAAATTTAATACAAATGAATGTTTCATGAAATCGATCAATTAGAGTTTCAAAAACGTCAATAAGCCTATCTGTTATTGCTGTTTTTTAATGTTAAATGTGAAGAATGACAGGTTGGATGCCACAGACTTTTTATTTTATTTTATTTAGTTATTTTATTTTTAATTTTAAAAATATATTTAAAAAAGTATAAGTGGAATTCTGACATTAACTTCACGCAATAGGCCTATAGCCTGATTTTATTATCATAATTATTCTTAAAATATTATGACGTTAATCTTATTTTTCAACATGATACTAAAATGCCGCCATAGGCTATTTGTACTGCATGCAAACACAATCTTGGCACAGAAGACCAAAAAACAAAAACAAACAAACAATAATTAAAAAAATTAATGAAATACTAAGGAGATATTTGAATTATTTTTTAATGAACTAGTATTTTCTGAGTCGGTGTCACAAGATGAATTTGACGATCCTGACTCGCCATCTCCTCAGGACGCGCGCCTTTAGAGAAATACATCTTTACGGATTAGCCTACATAATGAAATAGTTTTTGTTTTCTATTTGAATTATTTCGTTATATTGTATTTAAAGCATTTTATTATATATATTTATCATGTTTGTGAGGAGGCAAGTATTCGCTGAGTTTTGGTTCATCATTGTGAAGCGCTCCTGCTCAAGACCAAGACGACAGAAAGCGCATCCTGTTTGTTTTCCTTAATTATTTTACAAAAGCACAGGTTTTTGTTGATATTGTTTGTGAGTGCACACAAATAAAAGTAGACCCTTTACAATTCCGAATGATGTATTACTTTTACCTTTATGAGCAAAAATTACGGCGTATGTTAAGTTTCCACTCTTAAAGGGTTAGTTCACCCAAAAATGAAAATTAGCCCATAAATAACTCACCCTCAAGTCATTCTAGATGTACATGACTTTCTTCTTTCAGACGAATCCAGTCGAAAGTATATTAAAAATGGTCTTTGATCTTTCAAGCTGTTTAATGCCACTCAGCGGGTGTTGCATGCGTCAGTCCAAAAGAAGTTAAATAAAAAACTCCCATCCATAAATAAAAAAGTGTCTCACACGGCTCCGGGGTGAACAAAGGCCTCCTGTAGCGAATCAATGTGTTTTTGTAAGAAAAATATCCATATTCAAAACGTAATAATCACTTTAATGTAACTTGTGCCAACAGTTGTACACAAAAGCAGTTCCGGAGAAATGACGTATGAGGTCAGCTTTGCACATGGCCAGTGAGTCTTGTGAAAACCAACCTTTGTTAACAGGAGCAAAGGAAGCAAAGTTTCCTTACTTTAGCAAAGGAAAACCAGTCTCCTCTTGGCTTATATCAAAATCCTCTTGACATTCTTCTTTACAAATCTAATTAGTGACCGTTCTGAGCGGCGCATGGGCAAAGCGGACCTCATACGTCATTCCCCCTGAACTGCTTCTGTTTACAACAGTGAGCGCAAGCTAATTCAGAACTCATTGTTCCATCAATGACGGCAGGCCGTCCTGGACCAGATGCAGCAAAACAGGCCCAAACCATGATACTACCACAACAATAGCCCCGGGCCCATATGCAAAAAAAATTTGTACAGGCCACCCCAAAACATTATTGGCTCAAACTCGTTGATTTTTCTGAAGTGATTAACGTTACGTGTATTCACAAGCTGTTTTATTTACGGTATAAATGCTTGTCAATAATATTTAACATTTAATATATTTGAATATTTAATCATTTGTAGCATGCAAGCCACCCAATAATCCCAATAAGCTTTGTGCTTTGTTTCTTATATTAAAACAGCCTTTTGTGTCAGCCTTCTGTCAACTTTATAATAAACTACTACAAACAATAGGCCTAAATGTGTTTTCACGCTTCTAAATTTGTAGTGAGATAACTAGCCTATATTCGTCTCAGTTCAAGCAGCATGTGAATCAATGATATTTTCCTCTTTAATATTTGCAGCACGAAATAAACATAAATAAATATTTGAATACATGTTGAAAAAATCAGAAAAATTTAATACAAATGAATGTTTCATGAAATCGATCAATTAGAGTTTCAAAAACGTCAATAAGCCTATCTGTTATTGCTGTTTTTTAATGTTAAATGTGAAGAATGACAGGTTGGATGCCACAGACTTTTTATTTTATTTTATTTAGTTATTTTATTTTTAATTTTTTTTGGCAGAGTATAAGTGGAATTCTGACATTAACTTCACGCAATAGGCCTATAGCCTGATTTTATTATCATAATTATTCTTAAAATATTATGACGTTAATCTTATTTTTCAACATGATACTAAAATGCCGCCATAGGCTATTTGTACTGCATGCAAACACAATCTTGGCACAGAAGACCAAAAAACAAAAACAAACAAACAATAATTAAAAAAATTAATGAAATACTAAGGAGATATTTGAATTATTTTTTAATGAACTAGTATTTTCTGAGTCGGTGTCACAAGATGAATTTGACGATCCTGACTCGCCATCTCCTCAGGACGCGCGCCTTTAGAGAAATACATCTTTACGGATTAGCCTACATAATGAAATAGTTTTTGTTTTCTATTTGAATTATTTCGTTTCAAAGTATTTAAAGCATTTTATTATATATATTTATCATGTTTGTGAGGAGGCAAGTATTCGCTGAGTTTTGGTTCATCATTGTGAAGCGCTCCTGCTCAAGACCAAGACGACAGAAAGCGCATCCTGTTTGTTTTCCTTAATTATTTTACAAAAGCACAGGTTTTTGTTGATATTGTTTGTGAGTGCACACAAATAAAAGTAGACCCTTTACAATTCCGAAGGATGTATTACTCTTACCTTTATGAGCAAAAATTACGGCGTATGTTAAGTTTCCACTCTTAAAGGGTTAGTTCACCCAAAAATGAAAATTAGCCCATAAATAACTCACCCTCAAGTCATTCTAGATGTACATGACTTTCTTCTTTCAGACGAATCCAGTCGAAAGTATATTAAAAATGGTCTTTGATCTTTCAAGCTGTTTAATGCCACTCAGCGGGTGTTGCATGCGTCATGGGCTAATTTAAATTTTTGGGTGAATTAACCCTTTAAGAACAAAATGCAAGTGATCGCGCTGGCGCCTCCATGTCCAGCAAAGCTCGCTTCAGCTTCCATTCTCCACAAAAACGACTGTATATGCGTGTAACAGCACACATTTATCTAAGTTAAATTTTGAAATTATTATTGTGAATTGCATGAAGTGTTTTATGTCTATAGATTTTATTTTAGGCAAGTCATGTTGATTTGAGAAGGCTAAACTGATCAAACATGTGCTCAACTCAGCCCGCCGCTGGCCGCTTGGTCGTTACTTTAAAAAACAAAAATAAAAAAGTGTCTCACACGGCTCCGGGGTGAACAAAGGCCTCCTGTAGCGAATCAATGTGTTTTTGTAAGAAAAATATCCATATTCAAAACGTAATAATCACTTTAATGTAACTTGTGCCAACAGTTGTACACAAAAGCAGTTCCGGAGAAATGACGTATGAGGTCAGCTTTGCACATGGCCAGTGAGTCTTGTGAAAACCAACCTTTGTTAACAGGAGCAAAGGAAGCAAAGTTTCCTTACTTTAGCAAAGGAAAACCAGTCTCCTCTTGGCTTATATCAAAATCCTCTTGACATTCTTCTTTACAAATCTAATTAGTGACCGTTCTGAGCGGCGCATGGGCAAAGCGGACCTCATACGTCATTCCCCCTGAACTGCTTCTGTTTACAACAGTGAGCGCAAGCTATATTAAAGTGATTATTACATTTGAATATGGATGTTTTTCTTACAAAAACGCATCGATTCGCTACAGGAGGCCTTTGTTCACCCC
>NW_015505433.1:936584-1000077 GCF_001515645.1 Sinocyclocheilus grahami
AAAATGCAAGTGATCGCGCTGGCGCCTCCATGTCCTGCAAAGCTCGCTTCAGCTTCCATTCTCCACAAAAACGACTGTATATGCGTGTAACAGCACACATTTATCTAGGTTAAATTTTGAAATTATTATTGTGAATTGCATGAAGTGTTTTATGTCTATAGATTTTATTTTAGGCAAGTCATGTTGATTTGAGAAGGCTAAACTGATCAAACATGTGCTCAACTCAGCCCGCCGCTGGCCGCTTGGTCGTTACTTTAAAAAACAAAAAAAATTAATTTAGCAAACATAAAATGTTCCAAACGTATTTCTAAATGAACTTAATAAAGAAACGAAAATAAATATAACCACTTTGCCATTATAAATCAAAACTGGACTAGCCTATTTGCTGCAACAGCAGCTGTGTAAAGGGGAAGAAAGAGAGAGATAGAAAAAAAAAAGACATGGGCTCGGGTCAGACTCAGGACGAGAATATTCTGATGTCGGAAGGACCAGCCCGTGCAGGGCTCTATTCATTCCCTCGTTTCAATTAAAAGTTCCCCCTCGGCTCGGCGGGCCCACAATATGGCCGGGCCCATATGCACCTGCATACAAGAAGCTACGCACCTGACCACCACCATGTTTCACAGATGGGATAAGGTTCTTATGCTGGAATGCAGTGTTTTCTTTCTCCAAACATAACGCTGCTCATTTAAACCAAAATGTTCTATTTTGGTCTCATCCATCCACAAAACATTTCTCCAGTAGTCCTCTGGCTTGTCCACATGATCTTTAGCAAGCTGCAGATGGGCAGCAATGTTCTTTTTGGAGATCAGTGGCTTTCTTCTTGCGACTCTGCCATGGAAAACAGCTTGAAAGATCAAAGACAATTTTTAATATAACTCAGACTGGATTCGTCTGAAAGAAGAAAGTCATATACACCTAGGATGACTTGAGGGTGAGTAATTTATGGGCTAATTAAAATTTTTGGGTGAATTAACCCTTTAAGAAAAAAATGCAAGTGATCGCGCTGGCGCCTCCATGTCCTGCAAAGCTCGCTTCAGCTTCCATTCTCCACAAAAACGACTGTATATGCGTGTAACAGCACACATTTATCTAGGTTAAATTTTGAAATTATTATTGTGAATTGCATGAAGTGTTTTATGTCTATAGATTTTATTTTAGGCAAGTCATGTTGATTTGAGAAGGCTAAACTGATCAAACGTGATCAACTCACTGTCTGCCGCTATCCGCTTGGTTGCCACTTTAAAAAACAAAAACTTGAATTTAACAAGCAAAAAATGTTCCAAACATTTGTCTAAATTCACTTAATAAAGAAACGAAAAGAAACGTAACCACTTTGCAACTGAAAACAAAACTGAACTATTTTAATGGCTGCAACAGCAGCTGTGTAATTAGGAAGCGAGAGAGAGAAAAAAGACACGGGCTCCAGTCGGACTCGGGCCGAGAATTCGGATAAGCTGTCAGACAAGAACCGGGCTATAGGGCCTGAGCGTCTCGGGACCACCACCATGTTTCACAGATGGGATAAGGTTCTTATGCTGGAATGCAGTGTTTTCTTTCTCCAAACATAACGCTGCTCATTTAAACCAAAATGTTCTATTTTGGTCTCATCCATCCACAAAACATTTCTCCAGTAGTCCTCTGGCTTGTCCACATGATCTTTAGCAAGCTGCAGACGGGCAGCAATGTTCTTTTTGGAGATCAGTGGCTTTCTTCTTGCGACTCTGCCATGGACACCATGGTTGTTCTGTTCAGTGTTCTCCTGATGATGGACTCATACACATTAACATTAGCCAATGTGAGAAAGGCATTTAGTTACTTAGAAGTTAGCCTGCAGTCCTTTGAAACCTAGTGGACTTTTACACGTCTTGCTTTTAGAGTGATCTTTGTTGGTGGACCACTCCTGGGGAGGGTAACAGTGGTCTTGAATTTCTTCCATTTGTACACAATCTGTCTGACCGTGGATTGGTGGAGTCCAAACTCTTTAGAGATGAATTTGAAACCTTTTCTAGCCTGATGAACAACATCAACTCTTTTTCTGAGGTCCTCAGAGATCTCATTTGTTTGTGCTATGATACACTTCCACAAACATGACCAAACTTTGATAGATCCTTGTTCTTTAAATAAAACAGGGCACATACTGACACCTGATATCACTGACTGAAAACACCTCTGAACAGATGGACTAATTTTCACCTTCAAATTAACGGCTAATCCTAGAGATTCACATACTTTTGCCACTCACAGATATGTAATATTGGATTATAAGGCAGAGTATGGTAGGGTGACCATACGTGCCATTTTCCCAGGACGCGTCCTGGCCAGGATTTCTATATTGCTTAAAATATCTAGGTTTTGGCTTTGTTTGCGTGTGCAGACCAATCGGTGTATGACATCAAAATACCATACAGACGGTTCCTTATGCTTTCAAAATGCTCTCGAGGTACTTTGATGTCATACACCGATCGGTCTGCACACGCAAACAAAGCCAAAACCTAGATATTTTAGGCAATATAGAAATCCTGGCCAGGACGCGTCCTGAGAAAATGGCACATATGGTCACCCTATAGTTAGCATTGTGTTATCATTTACTCACCCCCATGTATGTGGTTGTGTGAATATAAACATCAAACTACCTCCTTCTGTGTTCCATGCAAACAATAACAGTATACGGTTGGGAACGACACGAGTGTGAATAAATGATGACCAAAAAAACATATAACTTCATAAATTACAAACTTTCCCTGAGAACCCTACAAGCCCTAGATAAAATTGTATTGCGTACATGATAGATTCATGAGTAGTTATGAGAAATGAAGGCACTGAACAGTACCTCTGCAAGGTTCGGCGCAATGGTCTTTTCCAGAATACTTTCTTGGGTTGTATTTGTATTTAAGGTATGGTTAGTCATCTGTTGTGGATAAAAATCAGAAGATATATATAAAAGAACATAAATTTAATCTGAAAGCTTTTACGTTCTTTATCTCACTAGAGGTGAGATTTACAGCATGATATATAATATGACCATGGCTTCTAATATTACTCCATTTTAAAGCAAAAATGGCACTCACCTGCTCGTAATTACTTCCATTAACAGGATCTTCAGGACCTTGCTGTAGATATTTATGAGTAGATTAAAAATGTGGTTTATTCTCTTAAATAGCAGCTATGCTAGCATAATTGTTAAAAGTTATGATGTCTCCATCATGAATTAATACAAAAGTATTTTTGGGAATGTTCATACTTTTGTCATTTCACACTGCATGTATGAACACTTTGTCTTGGACACAAAAAGGCAGCTATTTACCTGAGAGGGTTTGTATAATAGAAATATGCCTTCATTTATTAGGGCTGGTGATGTCTGTGGAAAGATCAGGTAGTATTATTAAAAACAACACTAAAAGTGATAGTGAACAATATAAAAAATACAATTCTGATATATTTTGTAGATATACAATTAGATATACAGCTAAACCAATTCTGAATAGTACAGTGGACATAGGCTAAATAACAAATATGATCAGGGACTTTATTTATTTTCATCATCAGTCATTCATCAATAGTTCTAAATATACATACATCTCAGACCAGAAATACATACACTATGTTAGTAATTGTTTTTCAATAACCGCAACACTGAAGCTGTGAGGAGTGTGTGATTAATGCTATTGGAGAAATATTTTTACATACCTTATGCACTAAGAGTGTTACCAAACAGGCACACAGAACACAGATGAACACTTTCGTTTCCATTCTCAGTGTCTCTGTATTATTGAGTTGGAGGTTTTGTAGCTGAGACGTCAGAGAGGTTTAGAAGAGGTTTTTTGTATATGCCAGAGCTTGTTGCTTTCAACAGGGAGGAGCCATGAACAAACTGATGGTCATTCAACTGTTGGATCAATAGCTTTTTTTTTTGGTAACCAAGACTCTCAAAATGTCAAAACAAAAATTGACTCAAAAATAAACCCCTAGAATGTGATTTCATTCGCGTCAATCTTTTATCCATCAATGTTCCAGTTAGTGCTGAAACATTTTTGAATAAAGGGGTCATATGATGCTGCTAAAAAGAACATTATTTTGTGTATTTGGTGTAATGAAATGTGTTTATGCGGTTTAAGGTTAAAAAAACACATTATTTTCCACATACTGTACATTATTGTTTCTCCTCTATGCCCCGCCTTTCTGAAACGTGTCAATTTTTACAAAGCTCATCTGTCTGAAAAGCAAGGTGTGCTCTGATTGGCCAGCTATCCAGTGCGTTATGATTGGCCGAATACCTCAAGCATGTGACGGAGATGTTACACCCCTTACCATATTGTGATGCCCTGTCCGACTGGAGCGAAGAGACAAAAACATGAAAACCCATTATAAACGAGGCATTCGTTGCATCCAGTGGGGACATAATTATGGATTGTCATGCTTGAGGCCGGAGGCTAGAGTGAGGAACGGCCGGAGGGCTAGAGTGAGCAGAGGCCGGCAGATTCAACGAAGGAGCAGAGCTTGTAACACTCCAAAGAGAAAGGAAAAATTGAAATCGCATCATATGACCCCTTTAACATTCATGTATACATATTCATACTTATAATATAGCTACAGTAATATTTATCATGTCCATAATATTGATGCAGAAAGAAAGACTTCTGAGATTTTGGGGTTATGGATCGCTGAAAGTAATTTGTTAATACTTTCACATTTTTAAATGTCCTTAATATTTTGAATCAGGAGATATATGTTTATGCATTTATTTATTTGTTTCCTCTCTTTCCTCAACAGTATAATTCATTGAAAGCACCTTACTTCTATCCAGTGATCGAACTGAATCAAGTCTTATGGGGGTCCCCACAGTTTTTTTTTTTTAATGGGTGGAGTAGAGGGAGGGGGTATATTCATAACTATATACCATTTATTAAAACAGACTTTCATAAAAGAACAAGGAGCAGACAAAAAAGGGCAACTGGGGCAAAATATGCAGGTGACTACTTATAAGGCAACTGAAGACCTGCAAAAAATATGTGACTTGAAAATACATTGAAATGTCTCTAAAAACGCTAGAAAATAATGAAATGGCTTCCAAACTCATTGGAGGGCCTCAGTCAGATTCAGCAGTGGCATTCATATGTCTCAGTAAGCAATGATAAAGCAGCCGTCAGTAACTTCAAAATGACCTTAATAAAAGACATGTTTAATTTATTTCAATGTTTTATCCAGGTTTACAAATAAAATTGTCATAATTCCAGCCTTACTGAGCAATGGTGCCAACTGTCCCTTTGCGCCACCTGGTGGTGATTTCGCGAACGAGTTTCACACGTGACATGGTTGTATTTCGGCGGCGTATTCTATATAGCAGGGTTCCTCAAATCTGGCCCACGAGATCCACTTTCCTGCAGAGTTTAGCTCTAACCCTAATCAAACACACCTGAGCATGCTAATCAATGTCTTCAGGATCATTAGAAAAATCACAGGTAGGTGAGTTTGATCAGGGTTGGAGCTAAACTCTGCAGCGCATTGGCCCTCCAGGGCAAGATTTGAGGAACCCTGCTATATAGTATTCTATATAGTCTTTGATGATATACATTTTGGTTTACTACCTAATGTATGTCATATACGATTATTTTGATTTATTTTCAGAATTTCTGGTAACAAAATTTTTAGTTTTTATGCCACGAGTCTGTTTTGATAATTTTGCAATAATTATAAAATAACAATGAAAAATTAGTGCAGGTTCCAATGTATGGTATAAGGTAAGGCCTACAAATGCTTCGACACACACACACACACACACACACACATATATATATATATATAGAGAGAGAGAGAGAGAGAGAGAGAGAGAGAGATTACATTACTTCAGGCTTTCTCTTTCCGACTTCGAGTTGAGATTTATGAGTCTCCTGTTTTTCGTAAAGGTAGCTTCACCTAAGCAAACACTAAACAGATGTAGGGAAGTTTACACATGACAACCACTCTTGAGTCTTGAGTCACACAAATAATAATAAAACTAAAACTAATACTAATATTACTACTTCTAATAATAATAATTTACGGGATTTACCGTAACCTAACTGAATGAATAATCAGATTTGTCATCATTATATTTACTAAAATAAAAATATCTGGGGGACCCCCCAAAGTTTATTTTTGACTTCTTATGCGGGATATTATCACAACTTATCAACTAAACATTAAAATTAAAGTTATCCCAGATTTTTTTGAAAATGAGTTGGAATAAAATAAATGGTTCAGTGACAAAAGGTGCACTCATTACAATCCCATTTAAATCTGTGTCTGAGAATAAATGTCAGTAATTATTTAAAACTTAACCTCTTTAGCCCTCGGTAGAAGAGAAAGAGAATTTGAGACACTTTCTCTTTGGAGAATTCAAAAACAAGGCATCACTCTCTAACTTTCAAAAGGGAAATTCTGTGCATTTAAAATAATTTTTAAAGCACTATTATTACAACCTCCTGCATAAAATTAAGACCAGAAATCATTAATTTACTTAGTCTTGGGATCACCAAAAGGGCCAAAACCACAGGAAACATGCCTGAATAAAAGAGATTGATTGATGCTAATTACACCTGTCCTCCTTCTGAGACGTTGAAAGTGAGATCAAGGAAAGACTCCAATAAAGGAAAGAGGAATAATCAGCTGAGCTCATGGGTATTTCAGCTGAATGGGGTGCTGGATAATGTGTCACAAGAGGACACCTATGATTGTGTTGTGCCGGGAGCATTCGGGGGCTACAATGGTTGGTCATTCAAATGCATACATATGTAGCATATCTGAAATCACAAACATTCACAAAGACATTTTATACTTTGAAATAAAATACTTATAAAATGTGTGTTTAGGTACAATAATGTGCTTTGGGCAAACTGGTGCTGGGAAAACATACACTATGACAGATGCTGCAGAGAGTTACAAACAGAGAGGCATCATTCCTCGAGCCCTAGACTTATGATAAAGAAGCACATAAGTGCTTCTGCTCTTATGGCTAACAAATAATCTCTCGTTTCCGCAGGTTTTCCAGGAGGTGGAGCGTCGCACAGATCATACCTTCTCTGTTCATCTTTCCTTTCTTGAAATCTATAATGAGACTATGGTAGACTTGCACTCCAGCTTAAAGCAGGAAATAAGTTGGAATAGTGGGGTCTTAACTGTGGAAGAGGAACCAGGGGTCGGAGTCTCAATTAAAGGCTTGTCATTAAATTTGGTTCACACTGAAGAGGAAGCTTTTAATCTGCTTTTTGAGGTAAGAGGTCAAGTCAAAGTCATGAGGTATTCGATCAGCTTATTAAAAAAAGATGAATGCATATTTATTTCAGGAAAAATAGTCTATTTCCAGAAAACAGAATTCTTATCAGGTTGTGTTTGCACTGTTAGGGGCAAAGGTTTGTTCTTATCTCTCATCACTTCTGTTGACAAATTGGCTAATGAAAAACAATATGACATAACCACCATCAGAAAGCCAGAAACGTCATTAAAGGTCTCATTATATTAAAACAAATGACAAAAACTTGAATGTTTTACCCGCATGGCCCCACATTTGGTGGACAACAATACTTTCGTGAGAAGTGAAAAGGTAGAAACTGGTGTCTCATGCATCATTAACTCAGCTACAGGTGCAGGGGTCGGTATGTGCTGTTGTGAGAGATGGAGAGGTGTGGATATGGCCTTGGTTTCACTAACTCTTCACAGAGACATCAACGAGCTGTGTCACCTAAACCAAGTAAAGCAAGAAAATACAAACAGATCAGCAGGTGACAACCTCTTTCCCTAATGTGCGAGACAGGATGTGAAAAATTAACTAAGTATTCATGTTGAAATACAAAATGTAACATTTTAAAATGTAAGGCAGCATCATAAATATTCACGGAGAAGAACTGCTCACCATACACTACATGACTGAGGATCATGCACAACCAGAGTCATTCCGAACACAACAAACTCACACAGAAACAGGCACTTCCTTGCTAGGAGATGCATGAGAAATGAACACAAAATGTTCTAAAATCAGCTCAAAATATCAAACATGTTTTATATCATGGTCTGAAGCTAAATAATCAAGAGTCTGTGACTGTGCCCATCATACACCACATGATTTTCTGCGAGATCTCTCAACTCTGGTTAGGTCAAATCTAAAGACTGCAAACAGGGGCAAAAATCTGGGCAAAGGTTGTGAAGTGTATTCCAGCCTTTAGTTTGCCACATTCTCTGTGAATAAACATGATGAAATCTCTGTGATATAGAGGACAGTGTGATGCAATTGTGTCCATCTACCCACTCATTTCAGTGACACTTTTCTAGGAATGTAAATGTTTGTACTTAATTTGCAAACATTAAACAGCAACGAGCATACATGACAATCATTACATTTGAGAAAGTTAGATATATAAAATTGTCATTCTAAAAATTATTTCCATTAGTAAAAGGCCATAATGGTCATCAGACAATCCCTGCCTCCTTCTATGTATATTTGGAAAAACCAAAACCTCACCATAAACTAGGAGCATTTGGAGTAACCAACCAAATTTTGAAAATGGACCACCATGTTGTGAATTCAGTACTTCAGTAAATCTTATCTTGAGCAGTGAGTCAACGGCCACTGGAAAATGCATGAGTGAATCAATCTGACATGGCCACACACGAACCCCAACAACAAGCTCCAGAAGAACTGCACAGAACTGAGTTAGTGCTTCATTACACTAGCAGTGTTGGTGAGCTTGAGGAGACCTCTGCTGACCGGTACCAAGTACCACAGTTGCTAATAATAACTGTAGACGATGAAAATAAATGCATGTCAAATTTCATGAACTCCTCAGCTCTCCTCCATCCAAAGCTGAGGCTTTTGAAGATTTCAAAGCAGAACGAGGAAGTGAGATCAACCGCATACTAAAGGAGAACAAGGCTGTGCTGTTGGAGAGCACGGCCCAATTACGCACACTCACAGATGTCATCAATGTCACTAAACGGGATCTTGACTACATTACGAACTGCGACAATATAGAGAGCGAAAACAAAACCAGGGTAAGCATTACATGACTCATCTGAATCTATATTGATTTGCCTACTGTTTTTGAATGAGATGTAGTTATCACATCTCATATGTGTCACATCATGCTTGTCATGTGACACACTGCAGCCACTGTATAACTGATATAAGCTTATGTTTGATTGATTTTTTCCACCTTTTTATTCGAAATATTTCCAAACGTATTAACTAGCCTATATCAGGAAATATCTCGATTGTCAAATATGTGTAAGTAAATGCGTTGTGCACCTTTATAGATGATGTTATTTGATCAATAAATGGTGATGGGCAAAGTAGACTAATAGTGTAATCTATTAACTACACATAAAAACCCGACTTTTTACTTAAGTACAAGATATCGGTGTCATGCCATAAAATAGTTTTAATACGACTGACTTTGTATTTAATGTAAATTTAATAACAATATTGTAAGTTACTAATTATGACACTTTCATTTTCAAAGAACATTTTCATTCAGTTTAGCCAGAGTTCAGGCACTCTCAAAAACTCCCATTAAAATCGCTGAAGCTGTTTACACTGTGAAATTAATAGCTTACTTACATTCGTACATCTGCACTTTGTTGTTTCTGATGAGAGAACTCGCCAGATCAGTCAGCGAGCAAGTGAACGAAACACCGCGTTTTAGCGATGACTCATCTGGATGTCTCTGATTGGCCATTGCATTCATAAGCTCAACAGACTCGTGTGTGATTGGTTATAATGTAGCGCTGTACAAACGCGTCTGTCTCTGGCTCGTGAACGCAGATTTGAATAGCAGCGGATGCTGTGCTGCACTGAACGATCTAATCACACCGGTGCGATTGAATCAAATATTTAAAAAAATGTATTCGGCTATTTTTTGTCTTTTGGAAGCTCCATTAAAAAAACCCACTTGGCTTTGAAAGAACGGGCATGACGCCTCTGCGCACAAGGCTGCTACAGGTGAGTTCCTGTGGTTCTCCACACATAGTAATGTTGAAATCTCTCCATGGTTCTCAGGCTTCTCCATTTTTGATGAGAAATGAAATAACTCCATAATTCAGATAAGTTGTAATATATAATTGTCAGCATTTTCTATAACAAAAACATATATGAATTTATCTACCTGATCTATACAAATATATTCATAGTTGTATTTACTGATGCGATTTCAAGTTTTCCTTTCTCTTTGGAGTGTTACAAGCTGATTGTGCATAGATAAGATCCCTGAAGTTGCAAAGACTAAAGTCTCAAAACCAAAGAGACATTCTTTATCAACGTTAAGACTCTGCCACGCCCCCCTAAAACGGCTCGTTCTAACACGCCCCCACATATCTACCTCACTATGTGGAAATATTTGCATAATGCCACCCAAATGTGCACGCAAAGAAAGAATGCGTGGTTTCAGTAGCACAGTTAGTGTTGAAGCAGCCATATCAGGGAGACACTGTGTGTTTCTAGGCGAAAGCAAAAGCACTTTATTTGGCCTTCCGAAAGTAGATGCATTTAGGAATCTTTAAGATTACTTACAACAGAACAGCAATGCATTTTATGGACGACTGTTTCGTGAACCTAGGAGAGGAGATAATTCTGACTTTGCTATGACAATCTGGCGCTTCTGAATCAGCTACTGTTTTGTTATTAGTTTAAGTATTTGAGTTTTGCGCATCGTGTGTGTGTGTGTGCGCGCGCGAGAGAGAAAGAGAGTTCACAATGCACTGGGTCAGCTGGCCAATCAGAGCAGACTGCGCTTGTCAGAAGGAGGGACTTTGTAGAAAACGAAGCGTTTGAGAGAGGCGGGGCATAGTGGACTTACAATAATGTACAGTATTTGAAAAATAATGTGTTTTTTGAACATTAAAGCATGTCAACATATTCTGTTACACCAAATACACAAAATAATGATCTTTAAAAAAAGGATCATATGACCCCTTTAATGGGAGGTAGCAAAATCTGACAGGGTAGCACAAACCGACAGAACACTGGGTCACAAACACCTGTGGACAAAGCTTTAACTCTGGTCAGTAACATCCCCACATGTGCTCGTGTTTGATAAGATGTTAGAAACGTTTCTCAGCAAATTAGAATGATTTCTGAAGGATCCAGTGACACTGAAAACTGAAGTAATGGCTGCTGAAAATTCAGCTTTAAATTACATTTTAAATTGTAATATTTCAAAATATTACTGTTTTACTTTATTTTTTGATCCAATTGATGGATTAAACATAGTAAAATAGTAATATTTTGATATATTGGTGAACAATAACAAAAAACAAAAATCTAACAGACCCCAAACATCTGAACTGTAATGGATATGCTATCTATTAAAAGGCACAACTTTTTTTATGACAATACAAAATATTATATTTCCTAGCAACTGTCAATGAACGCTTCCTAATAATTCTTGTTTTCTTTTAAACAGTTTTATACCTATTTTGATTTCAAAGAGTGAAGATCTTTGTCCACCACTTAGAACATCACAGGAAAAGTTTGACATGTTTGTTGGAAATTATGTAAAGAGCAGAAACTATTCAGTGTTTGACAATGTGAGACTTGTTCCAGTGTGATTGTGTCAGATGTTGTATTACTGGACAGATGGAGGATGATGAAGAGCAAAGTGATAGTCTCCATCACAAGTTGCATGCAGACAGTACGGTGTCATTTGACAATGCCTATAACAGGACAAGACGTTCACAGACCCCCAATGCTAGCTTTCATTATTCTGCACTCAAATGATGCTGATTGCAATGCTAAATATATTTAACGATATAATGAAGGTGTCTTTTGTTTACAGAGGGGAAGCAGACAGGTGTCTCAGAGTCTGTGAGGGGCAGCAGGAGTAAAACACAACTCCCTCCAATTCTCTCAGTCATCTGAACAAAATATTATATTTCCTAGCAACTGTCAATGAACGCTTCCTAATAATTCTTGTTTTCTTTTAAACAGTTTTATACCTATTTTGATTTCAAAGAGTGAAGATCTTTGTCCACCACTTAGAACATCACAGGAAAAGTTTGACATGTTTGTTGGAAATTATGTAAAGAGCAGAAACTATTCAGTGTTTGACAATGTGAGACTTGTTCCAGTGTGATTGTGTCAGATGTTGTATTACTGGACAGATGGATGATGAAGAGCAAAGTGATAGTCTCCATCACAAGTTGTATGCAGACAGTACTGTGTCATTTGACAATGCCTAGAACAGGACAAGACGTTCACAGACCCCCAATGCTAGCTTTCATTATTCTGCACTCAAATGATGCTGATTGCAATGCTAAATATATTTAACGATATAATGAAGGTGTCTTTTGTTTACAGAGGGGAAGCAGACAGGTGTCTCAGAGTCTGTGAGGGGCAGCAGGAGTAAAACACAACTCTCTCCAATTCTCTCAGTCATCTGATGAAGGTCTCTTTATGCTCAGGCTCAGTCTTCAGAGTACTTGACACTCCCTGAAGCACGTTTCCATGAACGTGTGAATTCAGTAAGACATAGGAAAACATCTGCTACTTGAAACCTGCTTGTGCTGTATCATGTGCTAATCTGTCCTTAAACTTGATTTTGTTTTGATTCAAAACTTTGGATAATTTTTCAATTTCTGAAAATAACTTGCGGTGTATTTTTAATACATTTTTTAAATGTCAGTTTACACTTTACAATATATTTTCCACTTTAAGAAAACCATAGTTCGCTCTAATCAGAGGCAAAAACAACCCCAGTACATCAGGTTGTTAAATGAAAAGTAAACTTTATTATTCCTGAACCACAAAATAGACTTCTTTGGTTGTACAAATTCACTAGTTACAGTCCTGAATGAACTCTAACCCCAGACCTTTAGTCCCACCCTCCCCTTTAGCAAAAAACCAAAACAAAAGAATATCCTCCCCAACAATAAATCAAGACAAGAAAACAACAAGAGAAATCAAACTCTTCTGCTTTGAAAAAATAAAAATGTAGTGAATCCCATTATCCCATCGGTTACAGAAAACCAACTTCTTTTTTTTCCTCAAACTGCAGTTTTTAAAAAATACAATGATGAGCAATCCCAAACTGTTATTAAACTGAATTTCAGTCGATGAGAGCAACACAAAAGCTAATATTAGTAAATTAATTTTTTTTTCATGTTTGACAGGTTCATCGGGACACAGTGTTGATGGCAGCTAGGGTGTGAACAACTGATTTGAGAACGGTGAAATAAAACTCTTTACTTGAAGGAATAATAAAAGTCTATCATATTAGTCCTCACACAAGATTGACAGTAAAATTGCAATAAGCCAATATACAAACACAGGGATCAGTCGTCAAGACCCTGGTAGAATCATCTATACCCTTCAGACTTTAGTTTGGTCTTGGGGCAGAAAGGCTCAGATTCGATTTTTGCCTCTTTTTTTTTTTTTTTAGCATTTATACATTATTCACACGATGAGCTTTTCAGTGGCTTTGAAAGTTCAACTATTTAAAATGTAGATTAGAAAACATCTACTACCTTCACACACCTGTCAGAACAAGAGAAAGAAAAGATACGAGCAAGATTTGCAGATGTTTATAAAGACCAAATGTTCTCCGATGATTCAATTTCTTCCTCCCTCCCAAAATGGTACCATCTGTTCATGGAGAGGTAAGGTTATATGTCTGGCGAATGATGGGTTGTCAAAGAGTGAAATTCTCAAGTCTAGTCACTCTGTGTAGCAAAGGGAATGATTCAGTGTATAGATGGCCCAGAACAAGACGCAGAAATAAAAATGGAGAATGCATTTTAGTGTCCTTGAGGAAGACCATCAGCAAAGGGACAAAAATCTTATGAAACCATTATCCACTTCATTTTATTCTCCTAGTCCATTAAAGGAAGACTAGAGATCAATTAAAAGGTTTAGAATGACGCTACTCAATACAGTAGGTCAGTCTTCATGATATGGTATGATCATACATATTAGGAAAAGGTTTATAACAGATCTTTAAATAAGGTCAGATGCAACCTTTCAAAAATATTACATTCATTTGCATCACCTTAAAGAAGAAATTCTGTTTCGAAACTGATAAGGATAGAAAATGGAAATAAAGCTTTATGGCAAGGCCTCATTTTCATTTTTAAAATGCTGCGTGCAAGAAAATTTATCCCAAACCCCAAAATCTAAATTCGTCACAAAATAAGTAATCAGCTTATACATGTGTCAAAAAGCCTCAATTTGTTCCTCTATTGTATTGGAATCCCATAGATTAAAAACAGTATATTACATCAATAAATTACATTTAAAAGGAATAAAAACTTTTTTCTGATTGTGAATTAAAGCAACAAAAGTGGAAGTCTGGCTTACATGGGGCAGTGAAGGTAGCAGTATATCGTCTGCAAACTGAATCTCCCAAAAAATGAACAGAGTTATGTTTAAATAGCTCCTTTTCTGCCTTTCCACATTTTCATTTCTAGAGGAGGTTTTGAAAGCGTTTAGAAAGAAACACCCACAGCATCTCTTAAAATAACTCTGCTTCTAAAATGCCGACAGACAGAAAAACAGTCAAATAGGTAAATCAATCAGCCATCCTCTGGACCTCCCATAGTAAAATCTGAGCAACCCTTTTCAACTGAAAAGGCAAGACTAGCGTTCGGGAGACTCACCTCCCAACCTGTGTTGTGGGCACTGAAATAAGAGTGGTTTAATATCTGTCAACAATGTGTATTTCAGAGCATTCTAAGCCATGTGTGGCATCTCTTAGCATTAGATGATCACTATGTGTGTTTTATCTTCACAGTTCAGATGCATTAGTGTGTGAGTGTACAGTTATGTGGGCACTGGAGCCTCCAGGCTGCGGCGGCCCTGTCGTAGTTTGCGCTTGTTACTGTAGAGAGCCATCTCCTCTAGAGCAGATGTGGTGGCCACAGGAACTTCTGGATCTACAACAGACACTGACAGGAGAGACAACAAATATATTAAATATTGCACTGTAAGAGGAGCTGCTGTCTTTCACGCTGCACAAGTAAAACGCCTCTTCATCCACGGAAAAACTGACAGCTTTTATTTATGCTTCAATACCATCCCCTTGTCTTTAAATGCATATCGATTTCAGTTTAAAACCCACACACTCCCGCAAAGCAGTGATTCAGGAGAACCATTCGGTGCGTAAGCTGAAAGGCAGAGCTGCACACCATGCAGAAAATAACCCTGCAGAGCACTGATCACAATTGGGCACCTTTCGCGTACACTGTTATTGAGATTAGAAGCACACAGCAATATAACAAAGAGTGAAAATTTTAAGGGGGTCTGAATACTTTCCGTACCCACTGTATATATATGCACTGTACAGCTATGCCCTCTGGATTACCAAATCAATCCCTATTTTAATAAAAGTTCCAGTGACAGATCTCCTGTTAGACATACAAATAGCAAGTTCACCAATTTTTCAAAACATAAAACATGCAAGCTGCAAAAATGATATTAGCCTTTTTTACTGCTAATGCAGCAGAGAGCATTTTTTGAACTTTGAAAATCGCTTGATAATGCAAAGTAGGGATGCATAATATATTGGTACCATATAAGTTATTGGCTTATATTACAGATTTTTGAAAGAAATCTCTCTGGAATACTTGATTCTGATTCGTCAGTCTAAACAATGTTTTTAGTCTCACACAAAATGTTTTTTTTTTTTTTTACATTTAAAATCAATATTTATTATTAACATTATTTGGTGAAAAGCCATCTAGTAAGTAGTATGACTGTACTTAATCCCTTAAATGTTCATCTTGTTTAAAAATTCGACCCAAATCAATATTTTGTGTTCAATTATTTACTCATGTGGCAAGTAGCTATGAAATAAGAGGGATAAATGTACACCCAGCTGGTTGACAATGACCAAAAAAAAAAAAAAAAAAAAAAAAAACAACTGGCAAAATTATTTCATAATAACCAGCTAGACGCACAATATTCCTGACATATCTGTCAATATTAGATGTGCTATTAAGCATGCATATTTGCCCTGTTTTTATATTAAAAGCACCTTTACCATCATCTCAAATTTAACTCAAAGTTAATCTTTGAAACAAATAATTTAATGACACTGTTAAATGTTATCTTTAGCACTCAAACAACTGAAATCTCAATTTCATACTGTAAATTTACATTACGTTCTTTTAGGGTTTTACTTTCAATTTATTCAGACAGAATAGTACAGAATTTTAATACGGACCATTGTTATCAGCCATAAAATAAAAATAATTATCAGCTTACAATTATCAGACAGAATTTGAATATCAGGGCATCCCTAGTTACCTATTGTGTCAACCAATGTTGATACACACTATGCCAAACAGAAGAGTAGATGTTTAAATCTTCACCCATTATAACGCGTATGGCACTGTTATGGCAAACTGCAGCATGTGGCATCACATTCAGAGGAGTAGAATTGACATGCAGTTCTAGGGCTGGGCGATATGGCCATATATATATATATATATATATATCTGTATTTTCTAGCTGTACTGCGATATACGGTATACATCTCTGTATTTTCTATTTGGATGAAAAAAAATTATGTATTTTTAAAAATGTTATTTTACATCCTGCCCGATGTTCTCCAATGAAACAATGTTCATATTAAAGGCTATGAAAACAAATATAGTGACTGTACCATGTACAGTAGGTTATGCTATTACGTGCAAAAAAGGGTTCAAATCAGATTACATTCTAACATTACAATAAAAAAAAAAAATAAAAAAAAAGAAGCTTTTTAAAGCAGAAATTCACTAAGCCAGTACTTAAAATAAAAGTACTGGCATGGCGCTCGTTCACTGAAGTCTTCAAGAGACTTGAAGGCTCGTTCATTCCTGACAGCAAAATGGAAGTATTTCCATGAATTTCTAATGTTTACAGAAGGAGAAAATACCAGTGAAACGTAAGTTATGCACTGAGGAAAACACCGCATCTCTCTGTCAGCAAAACATGTATCGGTCAGAGCATCTGACGGGGCAAGTCGCTTTAAACTATACATGTTAACTATATCTTACGAGTTATTTTAAAGCCCTTAATATAAAGCATGTCTCATGGTTAGGACAAACTGGATTATGCACTCATTGCCTCATTCCATATTGTTTGTAAAAAATATATCGATAAATCGTACAAACTTGATATATCGCCCAGCCCTATGCAGTTCATGTCATCAGGATGTGTTGCAGGTAAAAGCGTTTGCCAGACGTTAGAGAACACGCCCATTTTGAAAAATTGGTAGAACTCTTAATCAAGTAACCATGATTCCCTAAAAACAAGTTGAAGGATGAAAGCACAGAGAAACCCACTGCTCATTTGAACCATACTCATTTTGAAGAAACTAGATTATAATCAAGTGCAGTACAGCAGGCTTCTTATCAAAAACCAATGCATATGCACACACAAACACACACAGATCTCCTACCAAAATTAGAAGAGCACTTATCCAAGGAAGTCGCCTGTGTCAAGAGGACAATAACTGTGAGCCAAGTACTAGTGAACACAACACATAAAGATACCCTGTACACTACAGCACTGACCCACAAATGATGAGGAACTTACCTGGGTTATCATCCATGAAGTGCACATCACCACCTGCACCAGGAGACTGCAAGAGAGAGACAGAGCGTGAGAGAAGGAAACAGAGTTCAGAAAGAATTCAACAGCTCATCTGTTTCTTTCTGGCAGAATAGACAATTGGAAGAGTGAAACCTTTAGGTGTCTCCCAAGAATAGCTCTTTTTGGCTGAAATGCAGAAATGCTGGGTGTAAATAATTTCTCATTCATTTTAAAAGACAAATGTAGATGACAAGATGAGGTCTTTTGAATGGGACAGAGGTTGTTTGGCTCAACAGGCTCTTGACATCTGAACCACAGAGCTGTTCTGGGAGACACTGCTTCACCTTCACCTGACCAGAAAGCACTTTGTAGGGGAGATGCTGCTTCAGACTTGCACCACTGCTGTGGACAGACTTACTGAGGGACATCTAGATTAAAATGCCTCAGATTCCTGTTTCATGCCCATAAGCCCTGAACAATCCTCATGTTCCTCTGTCAGAGAGCCAGGGATGTGGTGTTATAATAATGCGGATAATGCCCCAATAACAAGACTTTTTCCATCTCTTCACCTGCTAATTTTAAGAACGGGAAGAAAATGTATAATATACCAAACCTCTGCTTTTCACAAAGCCCACTTAAAACTTCACACAACAGTCCTTCCAAACACAACACAGGCATGCTGTTCAAACCTTCACCCCCACCTAAAACATGTTGCCAACATATTCCTTTTCATTTTTTGAAAAGGCTCAAAAATCCCTTGGAAAAACCCTGAGAGCTGTATAAAATGTTCCCAGTCAGGGTGAAGGTGCTTCTTCACACATTAAATCACATACCACAACATAAATACTCACAACACACAGCCAAAACATGGAAGTCTCAAAAGGCCACCAAATAATACATAAGGATTCACCAGGCTTCCTGTACATTGCTTTGCTTGAATACAGTGTGCAGTAAATTAAGATCGACTAGCAGGTACTTTGAATTACCCGTTTCTAACATAATCAAACAAGACAAACATATCTTAAAGAATTTAAAGGCGATTTTAAATGGGAACTTACACTACCGTTCAAAAGTGTGGGGTCGGTAAGTTTTTTGATGTTTTTAAAAAAGAAACATTAAAACAACACCGTGAATCGCAATACTATTTTAATATCTTTTAAAATGTAATTTATTTCTGTGATGGAAAACCTGAATGTTCAGCAGTCATTACTCCAGTCTTCAGTGTCACATGATCCATTAGAACTCATTCTAATATGCTGATTTGCTGCTCAAGAAACATATCAATTTAAATTCAATTAAGATGAAAAAAATAGTTAAAAAACAGCATTTATTTAAATCTTACTAAAAAAAAATCTTACTAACCCCAACCTTTTAAACAGTGTATGTTTGTAATATATATCCTTGTAAGCTTGTGTAAGGATGTTATTATTACTAAAATGGAATGACATGTTTTACGCATATTTTTAAAGCTTAAAAAAAAAAACAGCAGTCAATAACTAGTTGTAACATTTAAAATTTATGACAAAATAGTAGTATTGTGTGGCTATTGTGAGAGAAACACAAAATTCCAGTTAAGTTAAAAGGTTTTGGCTGCATATCTGAAAGGATAAAAGCAGTAAACTGCTTGAGAATAAAAATGACAAAATATAAAAACATTTGTTTTAATTACATTAAATATTTAGAATATAAAAATATCCTTAAAAGACAAAATATAAACTCTTGATAATACTATTGTTATCCGTCACTCTGGTTACAGGCTTTATTCAAGGCTGCCATGAGTTAGAGAAGAGGACTGACTTCTGTTGCCTGATCATACAGACATTATTATTTCTGTCTGAAAAGGACAATATGAGAGTCACAGCTGTTAGCAAATATCAACCCCATACACGACATTATCAGTATAGCCTGAATTGCTATACTTATCAATTAAATAATGCAGGTCTTAAAAACATGTGCTCCACCCACTACACTCAACTGAAATCAATCAAATTTGAAAAATGTTCTGCTCAGCAAACCAGTGCATTAATTATACCTTTCAAAGAAAGATGCTGATTGTTGGTCATTGAAATAATCCAGATTAAGCAAATTTGATTGCCAAGGGATATGCTGAACAAACGTAAATGCTTTAGCTGAATCTTCACACCAAAATTATCATTCATTCAATATTTTGAGGGTTTTATTTAATTTCACAAGCCAATTTAGAATTGTGCCAGTCTCACAGATTTGGTGGTCTTTTGGTCTGGTATTAGAGGAACAGTATTGGAACATTAACAATCATAAAAATTACTTCACCCCACATGCCCAATTTCCCTTCATACAAAGATCCAGAAACAACCACAAAACACCAAAGCAAGAAACACAAGTTCCTTTGTTCCCATGACCCCCTGCAACCCCAGTAGAACTGACTCTCCCAGTGACACCACATGAAACAGCCACATTCAGCTCTTTTACTCAATTTGATAGTCAAAAAATAGCCTTCAGACATGCTGTAGGCGTCAGACCAGTTTGGCCAAATGTGTGTTATTAGCTGCTGTCTGAGCGTGAGTGCATGAGGCTGTACACAGAGCAGAGGGAGGGAGAGGACAATGCAAAGACGTTTTCCTTCTGAGTGTTTTAGTGCATTAGTATGTTACCCCATGTTTTGGTTCAACGCAAAGCCCATGGACCAAACTGTAAACCCCACCTTTAAGCTACATCCGTATACCCAGAAGAGAAGCACATGGTATTGACAATGTGTAGATTAAGAACAGGATGTGTTTTAAGCTGTGGAAATCATCCTTAGAGCCAAAACCTAAACCCAAATCACTGACAACTAAGATCAAGAATGATGCTTAAAGCAGCAGTAACACGAATGACCATGCTGCTCATGTTGGCGAGTACAGGGCCCCTAATAGTTGACAGTTTTGAACTAGCTATCAGAAGGGCCAGGGAGAGAAGGAGCAGGGGAGCAGGGAAAGCCAGGAGGACAGGAGTGGCTCAAAGGGTTCGGGCAGGCTGGACTCCTCGATGCTTTGCATGCAGGCAATACCTGAATGTCGTAAACAGGTTTGGAAGAAGGAATGGCAGCAAATTGTCGGTAGTCAAACTTCTTTTCTGACAGGGACTAAAAGGACAGCAAACAGGCATAAGCAGTGGAGAGATGGAGAGAGAAAGAGGGGGGAAATCAATATTGTAAAAGAGAGATGGCAGGATGGAGGGAGGGAAGGAAAGAGATGTGTAAACGTACAAGAAGGAGAAACGACAACAAAGAAAAGAGATAAAGGAAAAGTTCATGGATGTTGCTCTATATGCTACAGACATGACTGTTAGAGTAAAGAATGACTTTATCATCGAAAGTAAAAAAAAGTGGAGTAGTCTCCCAAAACAACATAATCAACTAAATGAACAAACAAACAATTGTCTCATACCAGTCTGCCTGGTGAAGTCACTGCCCGTGGACTGATATCTGTTTAAGAAAAAAACAATGGATACATTTAACACAACTGACTTTTAAAAATGACCCCGTAACACACAACAGAGTATGAAAACAGAGCCCAGCATTGTTGTACTCTCTTTCAGAAAAGGTAAATGAGATCATCACCTTCCATTGGTGTTGGAGAGGGTGTGGGCGCAGGGGACGGTGACTCTGACAGCTGATCCAACGTGCCACGCTTCTTCCCCTCTTTAGACTTGGCAATGACCATCTGGGCCTTCAAAGCATCCTGCTCTAGAGACTTCATCCTGGAGAGAGAGGGAGATACAGTGAGACACAGAGAGTGATAGGAGAAATGCAAACAGGATGAGAAGTGAAAGATAAGCAGAGGTGCTGTGCACACTGATTGGTTAATACAGGAGAAGCTCATTTTGATGGAGGTGGTCAAAAAAAAATGCAGAAAACGTTATGAGAAGGAATCATACAAACTAGAGATGCACCTATTAGCTTTCATGCTGTAAAACAACCATGAAAGCTCAAGGGGGAAGAATACTATATAGGCATTATAGGACCACTGAGGTATCAACCACCAATGCACCATTAAAGGGATAATTCACCCAAAATTTAAAATTCAGTCATTATTTATTGAATTTGCATTTTTGGGTATTATCCTTCTAAAGTCGTATGACCTTCTTTCTTTTTCAGACACACAAATAAAATGTGCTTGTCTAAATAACGACGATGCAAAAAAGATGCAAAAGTATCACAGAATGATCCCATTAAACTTGTGACATATTTTCCAAGGTCATACAATAGAGTTTTGTAAAAAGACAAACCAAAATTTTATTTATAACTTCATGAAAACCTGACCTTGGCCATTGGTTTGATGTAGATGACGGCAGGTTTATAAGACCGAGCAGGGTGAGTAGGTGAGTAAATAATGACTACATTTTCATATTTGGATAAACTACTCATTTAAGCCAAGAACTTTAAGCTCTGCCAAACTTAGTTCTTAATCTGTTAGATTAGAGTTAGTTTCAGTATGGTGCACACAGTCCATTCACAGACTCATATTGCACACAAAAATGACTCAATCGTTCCAAAATCCCAAGCTCTAATCTTTAACCAGTGTGTTGCTTTTTCAGATTTAGCCAAACCTAAACATCACTTAAAAAGCTGTGTGATTGGTCGTTTTACCTTGCAATGTGGACCAAACAATGCTGAAATCTCTCACACATTTAAACTCAGTGAATATTGCTTAATTGAACACTGCCTACATGTGAAAAATGTCAAGTTTTAACACAGCTTCTATATGAAGGTAAGTAGGTGATTCTAATGTAAGTCTTGGTATAGACTATAATTAGTATCAGTGCACCTCTAATAAAAAAACAACTGCAAGCAACTTGAATAATGACAAAGAAAAACACTTATCAGGACAATACAAGACCTTTACTGGTACACAGATGGGAGGCAAAAGTGAGTGAGCAGAGAGGAGGGAGTGTGCTACCAAACTAAATAATAAATAAAATAGCACATGTGCAGAAGCAGTAGTGGGTCTTGTGGGACACGTTCATCGTTCAGAAAAAGCCACCACAACATTTTTCACCCTTTACACACTATGCACTATAAAATGTCCACAAGCACCAAGCACCCCAAGCGGTGTCAGGCATCACAGCTAAGCCCCCATGATGCTTTCTGGCTGTTAAGGGCAGACCTGGGCTGACAGGAAGAGGAGGAGCAGGAAGTGGGAGGGGCTGCACAGCTGCCTAGAGATGCCCTCACACGGGACTGGTAAAGCCGCTTAGCCAGGTCTTGCTCATACTGCCTTACGTCCTCCTCTAGACCACAAGGCCTTGGGAGCAGCAAGTAAGAAAGTAGAGAGGACAGAAGACGGTAACACACAAAGAAAAGGAAAGAGGAAAAAGACTACAGATGAAAGAAAACACTATGAAACGGACAGTAAAGTTTAAGAAGGGGAGGTCTACATTGAAACTCAGGGCCATCAAAGATGCACAACATGAGATGTGTATATAGAAATAAAATATATCTATTTCATGGATTCCTATACCCAAAGAATGTGAAAATGTCTTTGATAGCCCCGTTCATCAAGGGGAAGACATGAGAAACTGGGTAAGCATTTACTTAGAGCCTGGAGAAAAAGATGAGATTAAAATACCACAAGTGGACAGCTCTTCAGAGATCAGCGTTACAGAGGAAAGGATGAGACTGGAGAGAGAAACACATTTCCCATAACACATCATTCTCTCTCTGGCTGTTATACCTGGCTGCTCTCCACATGGCCCTCTTCTCTGCCTCCAGGGCTCGTTTTTCAGCAGGCGACAGCTCCTTGTCCAGGGCGACAGCAAGCTCTGGGCTCTGCATGCGTAATCGCTCTTGTTGCCTACGCTCTGCTTTGGCCGTCCGAATGGGAGCCACAGATTCACCGGGATAAACTGGGATCAAACTGTTAAGACAAACACTGGGTCAAGCAATTCAAATATCTTAAAAAAAATACAAAACTAGGTTTTAGCATTCCTCACCCCGTCATGGAGTTGGGTCTCTGTTCCAGTCTGAAGCTGTCTTCCATTGAATTCCGCTGAGAGTCTCCTTTACCGTCCACGGAGGAGGGACTGGATTGAAGAATGATAAATAAATACTTTTTACTATTTTATTATTATTACATGGTTTGATGAACCTTTCAAATGTTTGCGGTCAGAAAGATTTTTAAATAAATTAAATTTCTTTTTTTTTTTTAGCAAGGACAAAATAAATTGATCAAAAGTGACAGCAAAAACATTTATAATGTTACAAAAGATTTCTATTTCAAATAAATGCTGTCCTTTTGAACTTTCTATTCATCAGAGAATCCTGAAAAAGATGTTTCACATTTTCCACTAAATATTAAGCAGCACAACTGTTTTCAAAATTGATAAAAGGAAATGTTTCTTCAGAAGCAAATCAGCCAATCATATTAGAATGATTTCTGAAAGATCATGTGACACTGAAGACTGAAGTATTGGCTGCTGAAAATTCAGCTGTCACAGAAAAAAAAAAAAAAAAGCATTTTAAAACATAAAATTAAAAAGTCTTAATTTTACTATCTTTTCATTTTAATTATCTTTAACCAAATAAACGTCTTGTTTTTTAAAAGACTTCTTTTCAAAACATAAATTGTTCTGACCCCTCCCTTTTAAATGGTAGTCTATATTTATTTTATTAATCAAAGATATCAGAATGGGAGTTCTAGATGTTCAGAGTGTGTTCCGTAATCAAAACTTCAATGATAAAAAGCAAACAAACAAACAAAAAAAACCCCATTCCAAATGAAAAAAACTTTGCAACTTTGAAATACTAGCAAATGATTGAGCAAAAGTTGCTTACCCTGAGCTGCCACAGTGGGTGGGCGTTGTGGCACACTGCCTCAGAGATGGGGAACTGTGGCTTCCTAAGCTCTCAACCTTGTACTCCACACCATCAAGGACAACCTTTCCGTGAGCCTTCATATCTGCCACCTGCTTCGCCAGATCTTCCTCCTCATCCTCCTCATCTTCATCCAGCATATACTCTTGTGTCCTTTGTTCAATTCGCTTTGCTGAGAAAAGTCATTGACAAACAACTTAGCATGATTCAACAATCAACTCAAGTTACTGTAGCTTAGCATCAATGTTTGACAACTAAACAGACACAAACCTTCTTCCTCTTTCATTTTCTTCAAGTCATCTTCTCCCACAAGTGAGATGCGAGGTTTGGGTTTGTCTGGTGTCTGCTGCTTCACGTCAATCTCAAAATATTTCTGCCTGTCTCTGAAGGAGCGCTGCTCTGGGACATCTCTGCCAATAGAGGAGGGGGTCTGGGAGAGAGAGAGCGAGGATTCAGATTTCAGATCAGTTGTAAAGAACACTATACATGCAACCAAATTTTACATGCATCCGACATGCAAGAGCAAGTCCCATTAATTCTGAAATTCAGACAATGATTAAAACTTTGCACAAATACACCAAATCTTTGCCAATCCACCACCATGATGTAGTTATTACATAATGTGCTGCTACTGCAAAAAAGTTTCAATTTTCTGCTCTCCTAAAGCCTCTTCTCACCAATAATAATTGCTTTGATTCAGAACACGATCAATCTCGTTCCCATATTTTTCCACAACGCATGCTGCCAGGTGATCGGGCTTCTTGACATTGCAGACACACAATTTATTATGTTTCTTTGTTGCAGTTCGAATCGACACATACACCTGCACCACCACCACTCAAGTTTAGAGGAATCAAAGTGTCAGAGTGGTTTTGCTGGAAATCAGATGGGTACCTTCAACTCCACTGAGGGGCGAGACAAGCGTGGCACGGCTGCCAGGCTCCTGTACTCGTGGCGGTCAGATGAGAGGGAGGGATGAGGCCTGAGAGGACCACTGCCCTCAGCCTCATCCACAAACACCTCATTATTCAGCTCAGGCTGAAAGACCCATCATGTACAACATATCAACACCACACTTGCAAACAATATTGCGTTGTTCATTTGAGTTGTGGCGAGACAGTACAAACCAAATATGGGTTATGGGTCAGGCTCATACAGAAGTCATCATCATGTAGAAGAAATATTTGGAATACACTACACATCTTCTGAACAGATTTTCAAACACTATGTATCATACACTTTGAAATTTGAAAATGGTTACAGTGGAAAAACGGCTCATCATACACTAAATGATATAGGATCAGAATACCAAACTTTTAAATAATTCTGAACACAATAAACTCACACAGAAACACGTGATTTGTTGCTAGGAGACGCATGACAGATAAAAACAATGTGTTCTAAATTTGGCTCAAAATATCAAACATGTTTAAAATCTTCAGACTAAACAGAACACAAGAAGTCACAATCTGCAGACTGACTTTTGGCAACAAGCATTGATTGGTCCAGACTAAACAAAAATTGTGTAGTGTATTCCAGCTTTAAAGGGGTCCTATTATGCTCTTTTTCAAAGTCTTGATTTTGTTTTGGGGGTGTACTAGAACAGGCTCTCATACTAGGTTGTTCGAAAAACACATTATTTTTTCACATATTTTACATTACAACACCTCTCTCCCCAGTCTGGCATGAACGGCTCGAATAGTTCCTGTATCAAATGAAGCCCCGCCGTCTGAAATACGAAATGTGCTGTGATTGGTTAGCTGGGCCAGTGTGTGTTGTGATTGGCAGCACTCGGCGCCTGCTCGGGAAATGTCATGCCCCTTACCATAGCTACCTGCGAGATTCAGTGTAAATATTGCGGCAAAATCAAATCAATTTGAGCGCGATTTAAACCCGGATGATTGTAACCTCTCTAAGTTCGTCTGCCTTGGGAAAGCTAGCGTGTCTCCGACATAGTGATAACACTCGTTGCCTTCTCTAGTGCAGCTCAACCAGGTCTCGTCCCATTCGTCGATATTTGTGATATCACAAATCCCGGGAAAATATGCGTTGTAGTCCAAACGAGTCGTTCGTTGTAGTTTTTGAAAAGAGTGATTACTGTTAAATAAAATATCTCCTTTTGAAGTGGACTTTGAACTTTGGAGATCTTTTTTATGCTCAAACAGCAACATTACAGACTAACTGGAGTAGAAAAAGTGAAAAAGCATAATAGGACCCCTTTAAAATAACACTTAACACAAATGAAGATGACATACCTCTGGTGATGGTTGCTTTGGGCTGAAATTGTTCCGTGGAGAGTAAAGATCCTAACAAATGAGAGTGAAAAGGAAAGATGATTCAGTAAAGACACTTAAAACAAAAAAAGCCACGCACACAAGACTTGAGTTGGACGAGAGGAAACACTTTACACACCGCTAGGAGTCAAACATCAAATCAAGAAACATTAAACAATCAAGTGACATATGAATGACGCACATTAGTGTCCCTGTGAGATGAACTCCTGGATTCGACACCACCATATGAGTGACTCATGCACAAAAACAAACTCCCAAAGGAACAAAATGTCCAACGGGAAGACCAAGCACTGGATGACGGGGGAACCACGACATGCTCACAACCTTGATGAGGATTTGTCCTACCTGTGGGGGTTCCAGTACAGCCAGGGAGTGTGGCACAGCTGCGAAGGCCTTATATACCTGCTTGATATTGATGGGGTATTCCTCATGTGTGTCAGGGGATGGGGCACGAGGCTGTACGAGGGGTCGGGGGTTGAGGACGGGGGGGTGGAAGGGTAGAGAAACAGACAGAGGACAAAAAGGATGGAACAGCTAATGAGAGACAGAGCAGCAAAGGCAGAGCACAGGAGGAAAATGCAGGGCTAGACCGCATGCAGCTCGCGATCGGGATCATGCCAATGAAAGGATGGAGGGAGAGAGTTTGACAGTATGAGGGAGGTCTGTGGTTATGGTGACTGGGGAAAATGGCTCTGGACGATATTTTGGTTTACACTGGTATCCTGAGATAACGTGAGTGTAAACCTTGCTGTGCAAACAATGTGGTTTATGTGATTAGAGGAAGAAAAAAAAATCCAAAAGAGGTGTCTTGATAGAAAACGGGCACAATGTTACTTGCAGTGAGAAGTTGATAAGTCTGTGTTTTCCAAAACAACCCGTTTCTTTGACCTGGATTATGTTGTGACTGTTTGTAAGGCTTAACAGGCACAATGCTAATCACACCTTGAAATGTATATGGACAAAATAAAACAACAGTCACATTCTGTTGGCCTTAAGGCACTGGTAACTGAGGATGAAAGGGGGCCTCATTAGGGTTCAGACAGTGGTGAGGGATCTTACAGTGGTCTGAGAGCTGATGGGAGAGAGGCCATGCTGGAAAGGGTTGGGACTGCTGTGGCCATCCTGACTGGCTGGAGATACAGCGGGTCGCCCCCGAGAGAGAGGCTGGATGGCACCAGGTTTAGTCTAGAAAGAGAGAAAAACTTAATTGACAATAAATCCAACAATCAACAACAAATTATACAGTATTTCCAAGTTGACCATAATATGGCTATTAGTGTCATTCACATCAATATTACCATGAACTTGCTCTAGTATAATTTACAAATTATCTGCATATTGAACACTCACTGATGTATTATCCTTAGTGTTTGCATTTGAAGGGAAATTAATGTTTGACTGAAAGAAAAAAAGACAAATATGAACATGATATAAAATTAAGTGGAAGAAAGAACATTTTTACACATGGGATTGGCTTTCTGAAAGCCCATGAATTTACACATGGGATTGGCTTTCTGAAATCCCATGAACTTGGGCTCACATTAAATTATATTATTGTTCAAAAGCTAGGGGTTAGTACGATTTATCAAAAGAAATTAATAATTTTATTCAGCAAGGACGTACTAAATTGATGAAAAGTTACAGTAAAGACTGTCATTTTAGTTGAACTTTCTATTCGTCAAAGAATCCTGGAAAAAAAAGTATCAGTTTCCGCAAAAAATATTTACAATTATGATTTCTGAAGGATCATGTGACACTGAAGACTGGAATAATGGCTGGTGAAAATTCTATTAATTCTATTCAATTAATGTTAAATTGTTATAATGTTTCACAATACTACAGATTTTTCAGCATTCTTGATCAAACAAATGCAGCCTTGGTGAGCATACGAGACCTCTTTCAAATACATAAAAAAAAAAACACTTTTGAACGGTAACGTATATTGTGTTATATTTACTACATATCATGATTGACAAGGCCTTAATACACAGTGTTAATCTACCAAGCTGTAGTTACACGCTCAATTGCTTGGTTTGGTGGAAATGCTAAATAAGAGTCAGAGAGCATGAAAAGCAGGACATGCTCAGAGTTACACAGGCCCGTAAACCATTCGTCTCTTAACATCTAATGCAAAGCCAAGTGCAACTAGTGCAGGCCATACAAGGGCTAGTCAGCCCACTTACATATCGAACTTCCCTTCCAAGCACTGCAGAGGAATATTTGGGGGACTGCAGAGAAATATGGAAATGTCATGACGAGGGGCGGAATGAAAGCACATAGGCCATCAACCAGAACACTACCCGAATGAACATGTAAACTAGGCCTGACTTTGACCATGCAAAACACCTGCATAAATCTGTAAGCCTTATCCATGGAAAATGTTTGACAGTCGCATGAAAACAAATGAGAAAAGAAAGGGATGATGATGAAAAGGGAGTGAATACGCTCTGAAATGTTACTGACCAGTGAGTTGTGTGGAGAGTATGCAGCATCTCGGACAGGACTGTCAATCCTGTGAGGCTCAGACGGTGAAGACTGAAATGCAAATAAAAGGAACATCCATCATGCTTGAGGTCAGTGAAGTATTGCACAAAGCAAGCAACAAGCAAAATTTGCCAAATTACAAAGTAGTGCATTAACAATAAATGATCATGTGCAGTTTTATAAAAGCAGTTCATCTTGATTTGATAACATTAATAGCAAACCATAAACAACTGCCTTAAGCAGGTTTTAATATGCTTGCACATTGCAGTTCTATTTCTTGCTCTTACAACATGCTTGATGACAAATTTGTTGTATTCCGTGCCACAGATCATTTGTAACCAAGCAGTGGTGAACTGAAAATGCATTTTTTAAAACTGTCAAGAACAATGTCATGCTACAGAAAATGTCAATGTCATTAACGTTTCTTTAAAGACCATAGTGTTTCATATTCCTGTAAATGGTTGGTGGCTAGCCTGTATCTAAGGTGAGAGGCCTTAACCCTTCACCCTTTTTGTTCAGCACCCCTTTGACTTCACATTTAAAGCATTCTTAGTCTCTCTGAGAATGTTCAAATGCCTCAAGAACATAAGGTTACACACATTACAGGGTCCCATTCTTGTTTCTGCTTCGTTTTCTGCTTCACCTATTTTCAAAATATAGAAAATTTATATATAGACATGAACATTTCTCTGAAGCAATTTTACAACCTAAGGATGCGTTCAAAGACATCTGTAAATCAAAAGCAGCTATCAGTAGAAACCTTTGGATGGCATTTGCGATTGAAGTGGTATGTTTACTCTAAATAGCTACTGATGACACACCATGCTTGACCAGAAAACACACTCAGTCAGAAAACACACTCCTCAAGGCTGCTTGCCTTGTACAACCAGGGCTGCAGCTGCCCATGCCTGCCATAGCCCACAGGTGGCCCTGATAAAATGCGCTCCTCAGGAGGGCAGCCTTTGCTCTTGCGATTAGCCACAAGGAAGGGATTTTCACTAAAGCAGATTGGCTGGGAGTCCACAAGACATTCTTCTTCCTCATTAGCTTCTTGTGGGACTCCTAGAGCTGGGATGCGTTCCCGTGTGTCGGCTTGGGGCTGTTTTGAAGCCGTTGAACTTGCAGCTGAGCAGACTGGAGACGAAGGGAGGGCAACGGGTTCTACATGGTACATAGAAGCATGGACTTTCTCAAAACCCAGGGGGTCTACAGGGTCGGCTGGCACGGCAGCCTCCATTGTGAAGAATGTAGCAAAGGAGGGAGAAAACTGAGGAATGAGAGCGAGAATACGATCGACAGAGACAAAAGGGAGAAATAATGTGAGAAGGAAACCAAAACAAATGAAAGAGCAGAGCAATTAATGATACACAAACGGGGGAAGAAAATGACATGCATCACATAAAAAATTTGAACACAGCAAATGTAAAAGCAAGGAAAGGAAAAGCTGTAAAGGGTGAAACAGATGGGTTTAGTCTGGCAGAGTTGGAAGGAATAACAGCCATGCTAAAGTTACAATCATCAACTAGTCACGCCGATTCAGATGAGTGAAGAGCTAAATACAGCTCTCCCATCATCCTGAGACATCTCACAGTAGACAGTCACTCAATCAGAACACCTTCTGCACTTAATCTGCTGTGTCTGCTATAATATAGACTTCAGACTTGATAGAGTCTGTGTCAAACAGATTTGGCTCAATTATGTCTAAATTTAAAGAAACTGAATGAGAAAATTATATAATTTTAAATGAGCTTTAATATTTTCAGTTTTAATTTAGATTTTTGTTTTAGTAATTTTGGGCTTGTCAAGTTTTTTTAAAATATATTTTTATTTCAATATTATATTTTTATTTCAGGTTTAGTTTTAGAAATGTAAGTACTTACATTTATTTCAGTTAGTTGCCAAAGCAACATTTCTTTCTTGATTCAAGTTTTCAATCTAATATTTTTATATATTATTTCAGCTTTATTAAAATAACTGAAAGTTATTTTTAATAGTTTTAGTTAACAATAACAACAATCATTCAGCGTTGATATAGTTACTACACTTTGCCTTTGTAGGGACTAGGGAGGTATTTACAATTAAAGGGGTCAAATGATTCTATTTTTCCTTTTCTTTAGTGTGTTATGTTATAAGATCGGCAGAGTTACAAAGGTCAAAGTCTCCCACAAAAGGATTTATTCTATCTAAAAGAGAAGGCTGATCCAGACCGGGCTAAAACGCCTCATTCAAACACGCCCCCACATCTCTATGTCAAGATGTGGAAATATTTGCGTAATGCCGCCCAAATGTTCATGCTAAGAAAGAAGGCGTGGTTTCAGGAACCGCAGTAGTGTTGATTCAGCCATGTCAGGGAGACGCTGTGTGATTCAGTGCGAAAGCAAAAGCACTTTATTTGGCCTTCCGGAAGCAGATGCAATTAGGAATCATTGGTTAAGATTTATTTACAACAGAACAGCACAACCCAGATGTTCGAATTTGTGCAACGCATTTTATGGATGACAGTTTTGAGAACCAAGGAGAATAACCTACAAGGCTGGCTGTGCAAAGGCAATATAAAAAAAAAAAAAAAGGGGTAAATTCCGACTTTGCTATGACAATCTGGCGCTTATTCTGAATCAGCTACTGTAAGTATGTTTTCTTAATAGCTGGAAGTATTTGCTATTGACTGTTCAAATGCGGAGTTTTGCGCCGTGGTGGGTGTGCGTGAGAGAGAGACAGTGTCACATCACAGTGGAGCCAGCTTTCTTAATCGCGGCTTGTGTATTGCAAATACATACGAGCATCATCACTGTGTCTGTCATGCGACTCTGTTCCACTTTCGGGCTACAACTGATGGTAAAACTAAGGACATTATTTACCGTCTTTACATTTATGTTGAAAGCTGAAGCTCGCGATTATGGTAAGGGGCGTTAAATTTCCGACGCGTGCTTGTGGTGTTCGGTCAATCACAATGCACTGGGTCAGCTGGCCAATCAGAGCAGACTGCGCTTGTTGGAAGGAGGGGCTTTGCAGAAAACTATGCGTTTGAGAGAGGCGGGGCATAGAGGACCTACAATAATGTACAGTATTTGATTTTTTTTTTGAACATTAAAGCATGTTAACATATTCTGTTACACCAAATACACAAAATAATGATCTTTAAAATAGCATCATATGACCCCTTTAAAAAAACCTATTGAACATTATGAACAACCATGAATGCTTGCTTTATACACAACCAAAAAAAAACTGTAATAAGTAGTTCTTAGACATTTACTTAACTGTTATTACTATTAAATATGCACCTTTACAAAGTATTATGAAACTATACTCTGGATTCTCATCACAGAAAAGCAAAACAAAAAAACTATTCAAATGTGGCTTCACAAACAGGTCCAATTGGTGGCACATAGTGATGCTTAAGATGTGGCTGTCGTATACAACTAATGGCCTCATACTGATAAAAGCTTCATTCGGTGACTCTTGTGCAGATAAAAGACACTGCTCTACAAAATAGCATCTATAAATAGCCGTGACTAAACTGTACTTCATATACCACAAAATCACATGAGGGAGAAAACAGTGCGCTAGTGTTTCCCTTTCTAAGCGCAGTCCACCCCCTCTCCATTCCTCACTTGACTTGCTAACAGCTGCTAGTGCTATGGAGGTTAAACATTCCTAGAAGAGAGACATAGGCTAAAAATGCTCACAAAGGGACAAGCAATATCTTGTAATTTGTAAAAACAAATTACAAAGCTCAAATTACATCTGTTACATTATATAACGTTATATCACTGAAGGCAATAAATTATTGTATGAGGGATGTTTGTGTGCAATCAGCATAATACAATTTACAGACTGTTAATAACTACTAACATTCAACACCCAACAACACATAGATTTTGCTATTATTTCAGTACTAAAATTCTAAATAAAGTGTAACAGATTTCACACAAAGAAAAAATATTAAGGAAAAGAAAAGAGAGAAAAAGTAGCCATAGAAGTCAAGAAGGAATGAGACTAAGAGTTGTAGAATAATAGCAGTGGTACACTTACAGTAAGATGACAGAAGCAGATATCAAGCGGCTCGACTCTAGATAACTTAACTGTCATGATCTTCCAAGGGTCCCTTCATCCTCAAAGGCCACACCCATCCATTAAACCATTCAGCCAATCAGCTCACTGCACAAATTTTAAAATAACTTGAGCTACTTTCAGCTGTCGTCCCCCCCAACCCCCCCCCCCCCGAGGTTGTCAGGGGTATGGCTGGAATGAGATGAAACCCTGGTGCTACTGAAGACTAAGCCAGCAGCTGGACTGCTTTATCTTTGGCACTACTAGTAAAAGGAGCACTACTGGACAAACGTATAACTTGACCTGATAAGGTTTTAGAAGACCAACACTAATTGACCAATATGCTAAGCATTCAAAAGCAAGTAAGGAAACATATTTGTAAGTTAAGTTTTGACCATATTTTTCCAGCAAAATCAGCACTGAAAATGAAAAAAAATCCACAGATTCCTAATGGTTATGATAAATGTATCTGTAATTCCACCAATCTGTTCGGACAACATTTTCTATAATCTCAGTTTCCATCAGTAGCCTACGTCAGATCATTTATTGTCTTGTGAAGCGTTAGGAATGGGCCTACAGTAGAGATGCACCGATACCACTTTTTCCAGAACCAGTTTGATACCGATACTTTAATTTTTGGTACTTGCCGATACCGAGTACCGATACCTGTAGTTTCAATGCATTTTTCATTTTCACAAACATTGGGTACAGAAACCAAAAGAATATGAATCATGTAAGTCGGCTTCCTTTAATAAATAGGTATTTCCTTCAGGTTTTTTCACACTTAATTATGCCTGTTAAAATGTATAAAATTTATGCAGGCGTGAATATTGAATGTTTACATCATATTAATTACATACTGTACATGTACTTCTTGTTCTTAATCTCTAATAACTCCATCCTGCTCTCAGTTTGTTCTATTGTCTGTGTTCCTTTGTCTGGACACAGCACTGTTCATACGCTGTGTGGTATTGGTTTTGATATCAGAGCATTTTAATGAGTACGAGTACAGGAGCTCAGTATCAGGGCCGACACCAGTATCGGTGCATCCCTAGTCTACAGTGACCTTGCATCAGTAACAAAGGCTCATCTTATTGACTTGCAGCAGCCAGGGGGTATGTGCACCAAAGAAGCATCTGTTAGGAATTTCTTACCTGGCTTTTATGTCCAAACAAGTCATTCGAATGTTTTGTTTTTAGATGCTTTCTTGCCCATTTATTAAAACTAGTTTTTACATGTAGGTACTTACTCTATTAACTTTCTGTAGGCTAGTGGTAGGAAGAGCAGCCAGTGTCTTGTAGTCCAGTTTCAATGGTCCAGTGCTCAAATTCTGTAGATGGAGGGTTAGAAAGAGTATAATGAATGATCAGTGTTCATTGAAAGAACATGTTCAAAAATCTTCTAAACATTATTTAGATATTTCATTAAGTTTTAAGCATGAGGACACTGGATCTAAAGATCTTCTAGCGCTCAGAGGTTCAGATATGACTCATTTGTTCATGTTCAAGGTGATGGCTGGTCCCATGTTTTGCTCCTGAAGCCCTACTATGGGCTGTAAAGACAGGGAGGGCTTAAGGCCTCACCTCAGTTTCCTCCACCAGCAAACGAGTTGCCTCCTCGCGCTCCAAGCGCATACGCTCCTTTACCAAAAGAGGGAAGGTAAGGAGGGGGTGGGGAAATGAAGTTTACCCAATCACACACATACACGGACACACATTATGCCCACACAAATATAGACACACATACACACATTCCGAAGGCATCCATCGCACAGATGGGAATGAGGTTTAGGTGATGCAAAATCGTGGATGAACAATAAAACCAGGTGACCATGAAGACATAAGAACATATGATGACATAACGAAAGAGATGAATAGAACGAGCAGAAACAAAATGTGATGTTTGGAATGAGCAGCACCCAAGATCATTCAGAAGGGTTTGGGGGGAAAGAGGGGCAGATAAGAGAAAGAAAAGGACAGATCCACATATATTAGTTGTAGTTATAGGGGAGATTTGGAAGTGGTCATCATTTTGATAGCATATTCTTATAATAATAATAATAATAATAATAATCTGTTATAAGAAAGGCGTTTAGGGGAAGGGAAATCACTCACCACTTTTTCCATCTCCTCCCGTTCCCACTGGGACGTCTCCCTCACCATCTCTACCTCCTGCAGGAAAGGTCAGACAGACAGATGTTATTTTTCCCATCCACTCCTCTGCTGCTCCTGCTCTGTGTGATGCATAGAGCTCACCTTCTGCATGATGTCAATCTCTTCAGGACTCAGGTCTCTGTCTACTGATGAGATGCTCTCCATACTGTTCTTACGAACAATACCTGCCGCAAACGGGTTCGCAATAACACCAGGGGATGCCTGAAAGAAATCAAATCAACAAATTTATGTAGTAGTAAATACATGGATATCAGAATGCTTTCTAAGGGATCAAGTGACACTGAAGACTGGAATATAATGGCTGCTTTAAATTCACAATATTACTGTTTTTACTGTAATTTTAATCAAATAAATGTAGTCTTGCTGACCACAAGAGGTGCCTTTCAAAAACATAAAAGAGATCTTAATTATTTCAAACATTGACTGATAGTGTCAATGCATATTTTATTTTATTTATTATAATTTAAGTCACAGTTGGACACTAGAGCTAGGTCTTTACCTCTATGCCTGCAGCGTTTCTTGGGTCAAAGCCATCACACACAAGCATGACCAAGGAGTCACCGGCAGCACGCAAGACCCTCACTGCTTCCGTGTGTGTCATACCCAGCAGACTGTTGTTGCCCACCTCAAGAACACGCATGCCCACCCGCAGTCGGCCATCTCGTGCAGCAGCACCGCTGGAGCTCACCTATAGAATCAAGTGAGTAAAAAAAACAGGAAGTAGTGTTTTGAGGAAGTAGGCAAGTCGTCCAGTACTTTTGATGTTATCAGAATCATGCAGGGTTTGAATCTTCTATCATGGTTTTGGTTACCTTGGAAATGAAGATGCCCTCATCTGTGGGGTCAAAGGGGTTGCCTGCATGGCCTTTAGCTCCTCCCCTGATGCTGATGCCCAGCTTTTCTCCAGGCTGCTTGTGGATGACAATCTCCTACAAAAACACAGGGATGTTTTAGAGAGTATGCAAGATTGTACTGGTCTCATTAGGAGTTTCAAAAGTTTTTGAGATTTTTACCAAAATTAGTACAAGTATTAGTATGAGTGCCTTTCACATTCCAGGCCATTTTGGCAGATTTTCAGGAAAAGCCCAAATCTGATATTTATTAGATCTGACTGAGCCAGGAGAACTTCACAGACCCGGTGACAACCGGCCATACTTCAGGGTTTTGCGTACACTTCTCCTCTACTAATGAATGTGTGTATACCTGCATGCCAGGGGGCGAGGGATCTCTGCGCACAAGCATGCGGATATCCTGCTTGTTGGATAGCAGGGCTCTAACAGCTTCCTGATGTGTGGCATGTCTTAGGTCGATGGCGTTCACCTCCAATATACGATCGCCCACGCGAAGTCCACTCTCAGAGGCCAAGCCATTGGGGATGACCTACCCAGAAAAAATAAGGTCAGAAATCAATTCTGACAAAAGCTTCACTGACCACAAATCATGCCATTCATTTTTGACATAAACGTGCATCATACTACATAATTTACTTTACCTTTGAGATGAACACCCCAGGCTCATTAATTCCAAAAGGGTGGCTGGCATGGTCGCTACCCCCTACAATGCTCAGACCCAAGGGACCACCTGCTTTGATCAGGGTCACTTCCTGTCCAGACAGGAAATTCAGATGTATGAAAAAGGAGAACTGAGTTTGCAGTAGGTCTGATAAATGCAGAGATAAATACTCTTTGAAATTAATCAATAACTATGAATGAGAGTTATTTTTTATTTACATTACCATTCAAAATTTTGCGATTGGTAAGACTTTTTTGTTTGTTTTGTTTTGTAATGAAAAGAAGTCTCTAATGCTCACCAAGGCTGCATTTATTTGATTAAAAATACAGCAGAAAGACAACAGCAATGTTATGAAATATTAATACATATTAAAATAACTGATTTTTTAAAAATAAATTTTATAATGTAATTTAATCCTGTGACAGCAAAGCTGAATTTTCAAATCATTGGTGCTCAAAAATATTTCTTAATATTTCTTATATATACTGTATATATATATATATGTGTGTGTGTGTGTGTGTGTATGTATGTGTATATATATGAGACTTACTGACCCCAAACTTTTGAATGGTAACAAATACAAGGAAAATGAATGTTCAGTTATTTGTAATGGAGACGCATCTTCTAGGCAAGTCTACACAACTACATCAAGTGGGCACAAATAAAAATATCAAGGGAACATTAACTAAATGCAAGAGCAATAGAGAAAATTTTAAAAGGCCAAATCACAATCCTCCTAACACCATTTTCTCTGTTGAGTGAGGCATTAAAACAGGAAAATGAAGCTGTTATGAGATTAAACTGATAAAAAGCGCTTTAAATGCTGCTTACTGTACTTTTAAATATTTCCTCAAATAGGGAGAAACACACACACACTCTCTCCCTGCAGGTTCAATGTCATACCATTAGTTTCAGCTCTCACCTCAATGGGGTATTCATCTTCCATGGGGCAGTTGAGATGGTTTCCAAGATGCTCATCTCCTTCCTCTTGCTCAGGTGAGTCAGATGGCTCTGGAGGAGGGGGCGAATGAGGTCGAGTTCGAGGGGAGGCACCCCCTGCACTGGCCTGGTCCCGTTCGACCAGGAGGGTGATGGTGGGGGAAGTGCCGGTAAGCAGCGCTACTGCCTGGTCATGTCTGGCCTCTGTCATGTCTACACCATTGATCTGGAGTGACAGCCAAACACCAGTGGGTCAGAGAGGGCCAATATGCCCTCATGCTGAGCTTGTGACATCTTACGGGCTTTTCATTGCTGTAAGTAGCATTTCATTTAGCTGGGTTTTCAAGGAACACTACAGTCCAGGTGTTAGTTATGAGAAAAACGTTCCTGGTACAGAACTGATCTGGATCATGTGACAGCTAATGCTGAGCCCTCTCATGCATTCAAAGGGAAAGTGATTTCCACTTCACCTACATACTTGGTTTTAAAAACCTGGGTTATCAGTGAAAAATCATGCATCAAATAAAATGTTGAGACACATTTGACCAGGGAAGTGAAAAGAGAAGGGAATGTGCAATAGGAGAAAGAGGAAGTGCTGGAGATGCTTTAGGTAGCAAGATCACGTAGTGTGTTAGAAAAAGTATAAAAACAGCAGCCTCTAGAAAACCATGCCCAAACTCTACTACAGCTTGTCATATTTAAAGGGGTCATATGATGTTGCTAAAAAGAACATTATTTTGTGTATTTGGTGTAATGTAATGCGTTTATGCGGTTTAAGGTTCAAAAAATTTTCCACATATTGTACATTATTGTTGCTCCTCTATGCCCCGCCTTTCTGAAATGAGTCGATTTTTACAAAGCTCATTGGTCTGAAAAGCGAGGTGTGCTCTGATTGGCCAGCTATCTAGTGCGTTGTGATTGGCCAAATACCTCAAGTGTGTGACGGAAATGTTAACGCCCCTTACCATACTGTGATGCTGTGTCCCAGCCGGAGTGACGAGACAAAAACATTAAAACCCATTATAAACGAGGCATTTGTTGCATCCAGTGGGGACATAATTACTGATTATAAAGACGTATACGGTCTTTTTACGCGTTGCGTTGCGTATCGCGCCGCGTAAACATAAAACCATGTCTGCATTTGTGATCGGAGAAACGACAAACAACAAGCGCTACTCTACACTGCTCAAAACTCGCATTTGAATCGTCAGTGGCAAATTCTTTAAATATGAAAACGTACTTACAGTCTGTGAGTCAGATGCGCCAGACTGTTTTTGCAAAGTTGGAATTGCCCCACTTTATAGAAACAACCTTTGTGCACAGCATTGTAGGCTACTCTCCCAGGTTCAGGAAACAGTCCTCCGTAAAATGCGCTGCACACATCTGAATATTTGGGTTGAACTGTTCTGGAACAGTAGGGCTGCACGATAAATCGAAATGGAATCGAGATCGCGATTCGACAGAAGCTGCGATTGTCATGTGTATCTTTCAGTGAAGCACGGTTCTGTGATCAGCAGTAAATCTCCATCCAAAAGCCAGAGGGCGCTCTCGCGCTGAAACTCTAAATACGCCTCGCAGAAGAAACCCAGGAAATCGCTGCAGCTGAATAAACAGAAGATTCAACTGCTTTCATTGATTCAACGTGACTAATAAACACACGACTACGGCAATATACGGTTTATCGGAGTTCTTATTATTAATTTTCATTAAAATAAAGTATATTTATAATGCAATGCCTTTATCACTGCTTAAATAATATGAAATATGTTGCGTGCCTTATTCTGTGTAAGAAGCCACATCATCTCACAGAAGGATTTATTTCAAACACTCGACTGACATTATGAAGTGAGTTTGGAGTAAATATATGTTATTAAATGTGGTATTTTCACATGCTTTCAGATGGAGCAGCATTTACTTCACAGAGCCGTAGTTCACTGAGAAGCTATGCAAACAGCTGTCATTATCAAGAACGATTTCTTCGATTTCATAATCGCGCAATAAAATCGTCTGCGATTTTTTTGTGTAACTTGTCAGTGACCTACGGCTATGTGTAGTAAATTCTGCTCCATCTGAAAGCACGTGATGATGATTTCCTGCTGATTACAGAACCGGCATTACTATCAAAATGCGCATGACAATCGCATTCGATTAATTGTGCAGCCCTATGGAACAGTGTTGTAAATACAACTTAACCACTGATTTCTCGTTGTGTCCTCTTTTGGAAGGCTAAACAAAGAAGTTTCGCTTTCACAATGAAACACAGCGTCTCACAGCTTTCTTTGCATGAACATTTGGGCGGTGTTATGCAAATCTTCCCACACAGCGAAGTAGACATGTGGGGGCGTGTTTAAACGAGGCGTTTTAGGAGGGCGTGGACCAGTCTTAACTTTTATAAAGAATATCTCTTTAGGTTTGAGACTTTAGTCTTTGCAACTTTAGGGATCTTATCTTTTCACGAACAGCTTTTAACACTCCAAAGAGAAAGGAAAACTTGAAATTGCATTATATGACCCCTTTAAATGTATTCCAGATATATCTCATGTACCTTGATTAGAGGACCTAGCACTCATAAAAACTGAGCTTAGTCCAAGACAAATTACAATTATAAAATGCACTTTAAAAGTTCTATTACAGCTGTACTAGAGCAATACAACACCTTATAAAAATGCCATGTAAACACTTTAGTCTCACTGAAATAGTATCAGCATCTTAACATGTTAATCAAATTACAAAAGGCGTCGAGATTATGCCCTGGCTCTAAAAGACAGTTTACATGCAATCTGCATTTAATCCTTCAAATATTTGATTATTCATCATGTCATCTATACCTGGACAAATAGAGACTGTAACCTGACTACATAAAACCTGCCAGAACTCCATTGTAACTTTGTATATAAAAGTACTAACTGATTCATCACATTAGCCTTAAATACTACCCTTTAATTATGATCTGGCTCATGTCTTGAACACGAGGTGTTGAAACTGTGGCCTAATGCTACTGCATTTTCACAAAAACTGCATAACATTTGAGATTCTCTTAACAAAGCCAAAGGATGTTGCCTAACCTGTCCTGCTTCCCATCTGAGGGAAGACTATTCTTGATTTCTGGTTACTTTGTTTAGCAGTAAGAAGTTCCACCATGGTGACAAACAGAGGTCAGCACTGACCATTCAGTACCGGCGCTTACCACAGGGTGACAGAACGGCAGCTGCTATGGTAATGCATGCAGTTACCATGACAGCATGCCCACAGAACAAGTCAAAAACCTCCCATCACCACACCCAACACCAAGCAGGCAAGAAGTGTGTTAGTGAAAACCCATGCAAGGACAGAGGGAGAAGCAGCAAAATCTTGAAATAAAGAGAAGGCTCCAGGGAGACAAAACAGTTGGGATTATAATTGTTATAATGCGGAGTTATAATACAAGCAAGTTCACTAGGAGAGAAGTTCACAATTACACACTGACATCATTTCATGGTGCAAAGCAGAAAGGTTATTAAGTGCAGCAGCACAGTAAAATAGCAGAAGACTATTTTGCTGCACTCTGCAAAGTGTAGGGACACATTGAACCGATGCCAAAGAACTAGCGCTGAGGAAAGCTGACTGTTGAGTTGCGAGGGAAGTCGGGGCCTAATGGTTAGAGAGGCGGACTCGTAACCCAAAGGTTGCGGGTTTGAGTCTCGTACCGGCAGGGATTGTAGGTGGGGGGAGTGAATGTACAGCGCTCTCTCCCACCTTCAATACCACGACTGAGGTGCCCTTGAGCAAGGCACCGAACCCCCAACTGCTCCCCGGGCGCCGCAGCATAAATGGCTGCCCACTTCTCCGGGTGTGTGTTCACGGTGTGTGTGTTCACTGCTGTGTGTGTGCACTTTGGATGGGTTAAATGCAGAGCACTAATTCGGAGTATGGGTCACCATACTTGGCCACATGTCACGTCAGGTTTTTTTTTTTTTTTTTGTTGCATCGCCTGCATTGGGGCAAAAAAGTTGCACTAGAACACATTGGACAGACCACAGCCAACGGCCAACTAGCATTGTACGCTCTGCGCCTGCGTGAGAGAACATAACTCTACCATACCAGGAGGCATCCGACTACAGCCAACGGTACGGAACACACCGAAAAAACTAAAGTGACCGATGCTCAAAAACCACCCTACATTGCCCGACGGCTGACTGTCAGCTTGGGGTGTCCCAGGCTTAAAACTAACTCACCCATGCAGTGAGCTGGATATTAATGGCTAAATATTATTAGGTTTCTCACAATGCACAGTGACTTTATCAGATCTAATACCCAGGGGGGAAAAATTATTATTAAAGGTATAGCTGACACACAAATGTAAATGTTATTATTTACTCACACCCACACCTGTATGACTTTATTTTGTAGAACACAAAATTAAACGTGTCAATGTTCATGGTATTTTTTTTTCCTGATAATGAAAGAGAATGGTGTCTGTTAAACTCTAAAAGGGACAGTTTGTGTGCTAAATTCGGAAACCATACAATAGCTTTGTGAGAAGAACAGACTGAAATCAAGTCATATTCATGCTCGTATACAGATCTAGTGCATCACAATTAGTTATGAGACCCAAAAACCTATGATTTTTGGGATCATTATGGTTAAACCTGCTACGACATGTCTCTATGTGCCACATTTTAATATACAGGAATATGAAAGATTTGAGAGCCGTGTCAATGAGTCTCTCTCTCACTAAGCTATCATATAGTTTCAGAAGATTTAGAAAGTAGTCCAAGATTGTATGGATTTCTTTCATGGCACTGTTTGACATTTTTGGAGCTTGACAGACCCTGGTAACTATTCATGTTTTGTATGGAAAACAAGTTGTCAAAAATGTGCTAAATGTCTCCTTTTGCGTTCCAAGGAACAAATTCTGACAGATTTTTTAAATGTCATGAAGGTGAGAAAATGATAACATAACTATCCTTTTAACCCTAAATTAAGTTAACTACATTAACTAGAGAGAGACTGTATGAGAGATGGATGGACTCACTGATATGACCCTGTCTCCCACGTGCAGGATATTGTCTCTGTGAGCAGCTCCTCCTTCAGCAATACGAGAGATGAAGATTCCCTGTGAGAAAGTAGAAAAACACAGTCAATGATAATCTCATCTCAATACAAGCTTGTGAAGGAATTCTTCTATGCACAACAACGATGCATTTATTTGACCAAAAATACAGTAAAAAATCAATATGAAATATTATTACTGTTAAATATAACCGTTTTCTAAAATACTACATCTTAAAATGCAATTTATTGCTACGTTGGCAAAGCTCAATTTTCAGCATTCAGTCTTCGGTGTCACATGATCCTTCAGATATCATTCTAAAATGCTGAACAATATAATAATATAATATAATATAATATATAATTTCCTTACTATTATCAATGTTGAAAACAGTTGTTGTGTGTTGTATTTTTGTAGAAAGAGACATTTTTATTAGGATTCTTTGAAGAATTCTTTGCTTTGCTGACACTTTAGATCAATATAACGCACCATGAATTAATGTTTTTCAGTTCTCACTTCATTAACAATCTTTTCACAAGAATCATATTAAAAGTAGAGTCCTAAGAGGAGTTTCACAAAGAATCAAAAAACGGGTAATACTCTTGTAGTGTAACAACCATAATATCACTTGCAGTGCTATATTAGCTGGGGACATGAGCTGGCTTACACAGAGTGCAGTGCTCCTGTTCAGCTGTGTTAAGAGCTAGTCAGTATGCTGGTGTAACATGCTGCAATGCCACAAGCCTCTAAAGCAGAAATTATCCTGCTGACCTTAGCTTACAATGACCTACCTTGCTTTTAACAGCCCATTACATAGAGTTATTTAAAACTCTAAAAATGTAATTCAGACTTTGTAGTATTAAAAGAACAAACTATTTACAACCGTGAAGGCCACTTGATTCTTCAAAGACAACTCTGATAACAGTTTAACAGATTGTCCTCAAACAGCCTTTGTCAGCACTTTCACAGTATGTTCTCTAGAAGTGTGATCAGAACATTTCATGCCGAAGACTGAAGACATGCCGAAGCAGCAAACAGACCAGCAGACAACTCAGTGAGATCTACTTGTTAGTAAAAACACACGCAAATGTTAAGGAGGAGGACAAAAACAGGACTTACAATTACTCAGCATAGTGTGTGTGCATGTGCTAATGTTTGACTGTGTCTCCTTCGTGAAAGTGGTGCAAAAATGTGTGGCAGTATGGTGCGTGTCTGCAGTGGAGATCCAAAAATACTTCATCCCCTGCCATCCTATAATCTACAGGCCCTATCAGATGTCAGTTCCTGTAATTCTAATCATTGCAGCCTCGGTCAGCCATCCTAGAGGTGCTGAGGAAAGTCACGCAGAAGCTTAAGCTTGCATATGCTTCTGTTAAATGTTAAACAAATGGAGAGAATGGATGACATGTCCTGACTTCCGTAAACCACACCAAACAACCTGACACTGAGGCAATGAACACACCATGAAATATTCACTACAAGGCAAGTCACGGGTGCATATGCAAGAGCGTCTTGTGCTTACTGTGTCTCCTACTCGGTACAGGGTTGACCCTTTCCCTCCAGCAATGCTGAACCCTAAACCTTTATCGTTGCGGACCAGACAAGTGGCTAGTTGCAGCGCAGGACCAGTGCTGACAGCAGGTGAGGCAGAGTCCAGGAGGAAAGGCAGCCCACTGGACCGTCTCTCCCGGGGGAAATAATCATCTTCTGGTCTCAATGGCGTGGTGGTGACGGCGTTCTCTGGTTCAACCATGCGTTCCCTCAGAACGGTCATAACCAAGGCTGCCCCCGAGTTGCGCAAGGCCTCGACAGCTGTGTGATGCTCCGCTCCGTGCAGGTCTACTCCGTTCACCTGAGACCAGACGAATACAAAAATGGATGATTAAAAGCAGCATGAATTACTGGTTTTGTATGGTGCAACTCAAAAGAGAAAATGATAACAGATGTTCACCTCAAGAAGTTTGTCTCCCACTTTGACTCCAGCACGAGCAGCAGGGCCCTCTTCTGACACTCTAGAGATGAAAATACCCTGAAAAGGACATTATCAGTACATTAAAACAACCAACACACTCACACACACACTCACACACGCAAAAGCATTTATCAAAACTCATCTATTGCGTGAAAGCTCATTGAAATGTACCTCGTCATCACCCTTATAGGGCGTAGATCCTTTCCCCCCTGCTATGCTGATGCCTAACCCACCGGTCTGTCTCAGGATAGACAGGGTCAGCTACAGATGAAGCAGAGAGATCAGAAATTCACAGATAAATGCAGAACAAAATACTTCAAAGCATTTGCTATAATATGCGTGGCTTGACTCACAAAACAACAACAAAAAAGTTTTCATGCAGTGCATGCTGGTTTAGAAAGGAAATATTTATAATATGAATGACTGCATCTGTGTTCAGACAGATCAAATATATTGTCCCAACCAGTAGCCTTCTTTCCTTGATATATGCATTGCATTCATTTACATACTTTAAAAATTGAGCTCAAATGTATGGATCATTGGACAACCTGTTCATATTCAGACATACATTTAAAAACCAAGTTGAAAGATAACACAGAAGCACACAACCTCTGTTGATAAGAGAAGCCCTCGATATTTGCAAGTTGGATCAGCCTGACTGCTTGTCTATTTATTAAGCAGTTTGGGATTGTGACACTAAGTGGTTTACTCAAATCTTTTCAATCTTCGGAGTGAAAAATTCAACACTACAGGATTATAAAACGAACTGTGAATGTGAATTGTACACGATGCAAAGTTAAGGCAGGTTTTAGGAATACACCAGACGACTACAACTTTGTAAATGGTTAGTTACACAGAAAAACTGGGCATCTTAGACTTAACTGAGTGCAAAAAAAAACACATAAATAAATAAAAATAAGCAAATAAATAAATTAAATCAGAGTCTTTTGTCATTTTCAAATCTGCAGACTGGTTTTGTCTTTTTACAACTAGCACTGACTTGTCCAGACTGTAAATCAGGGCAAAAAGTTAGGCAGAAGTAGTGTAGTGTATTCCAGCCTTTACTCACCCTGGACAGTTTATACGTACAGACACCATATAGTCTATACAAAATGTACACTGATATAATCTATACAGAAAGTTAGTTTACATGCACATCTTTTATGTTCATGTTCAACAGGTCATGTAAGGAATCAATGAATGGCAATTAGACAATTTCATTATGAGTCTAATGTGATGAATTAGTAAGAAAGATAATTTTCTTTTAATGTTTTTGGATTCTTTGATGGATAGAATGCTCAAAAGAACAGCATGTATTTGAATTAGAATTTTTTTGTAACAGTATAAATGTCCTTTTACTGACTTCAAACAATAGTGTACATAAAATTCTTAACACCCAACCCTAACAAGAAAGTTGCTCCATGAATCAGTGAAAGACAGCTGGTTGCACAAAATCGAGTCAAATTCTTACCACTTTTCACATATAACATTATACATCTGATCAAACAGTCAAAAGTCTGAAGAATCAAGGAGAGGAGGCCAGCGCTGCTGGGACAGGACACCAAGGATCTGTTTGATTAATGCAGACTACATAAAGAACACATGCTCAAGTTTGAACATCACCGGTCTCAAAACTTGTAGTGGTTCAAAGTTTTGTAGATTAATGGCAAAAGACTCCACATCTAGTTCACTGTTATTGAACATTGTACTGTAACAGATTCATGGCCTAAAAAAGGAGGCTGAAGCCAATTCAATTCATTCTTATTTGTCCTTTTTTTGATAAAGACATAAAAAGATAACAGGAAAATTTATTAAAAAATAAATAATATCAACAATACAACTGAGGACAGTTTAATCACAACTTAACATCTGTATTGACTGATTAATTGAGTGCACACATCACCAAATAGTCTCAGCATGACATACCAATGATCACAAAATGAATGGGAGGGGTGGTGAATTTTTTTGTGGGATGGACTAGATGTGGTTGATTCTACAGCAGCAGCAGCCATGCAAAGTGGGTAGATGCGGAAAAACAAAACTCCAGTGAGGAAGAGAGAACGATGTTCTTGGTCAATGAAATCTTTAGAGATGTACAGCCATTTGTGTATCTAATATAAATTAATTCTCAGCTTCAGACATACTAAATAAAGTGGAAAGTAATCTTATTTGGTCTAATGCTATGGCTGATGGCCACTTATCTTACAGTGGCACTGGGTCAGAAATTATTTAAAAAAAATAATAGTACTAACCATTCATTCAAATACAAAAATGTATAAAAATGTAGGACATGGATTGGTGTATTCAAATAGTAAAACATTACTGACTTCTGCATGATTGTGTGATAGAGCTCAGAGAGGGTATCAACATTTTTGTGTTGAAATTAGTTGCATGGCTGACAATATCAATGGAAACATATTGCACAATGGGAAATTTATAGTATTCACATATTTTTATATTGCACTGTGAAAAAGAAAAACAGGGTTTGAGGGTTTGCTTTTGGAGAATGAAAAATCTCACTCCATCTGGTTCATGTGCAACTATAGGATGATTGATTTTAGGTGATTCCGGAACATCCGTCATACGGACTTTTATTTTAAGTAACAAATGTAAATTTCATTTGGAAATTTAATTATGGAACAACTCATTTTATGGGTCTTGTTCATTTCAATAAGACAAAACAGAGACACTTGTAATACGATGCAGCAAAAGATAAATCAATGTTTCCACTAGCACACGTGTACTCCTTGCTCCTAAGTGGCAGAACCTGACAGAGGGGTAGGTGGTGGAAAAGAGGGAAGAAAAACAGGAGGCAGACAGTAACAGAACCTAGTTTGGAGAAAAGCATGGTAAAGGATCCATAGACTTACACTAAGTTCATTACCGCAAAACTGTTTATTTGTTTTTACAAACTAAAGAACAAGGCAAAATTATTTTCTGTGATAAATGACAGAATGCCACAGATGCAGTTGACTGAGCTTAACTTTATTTTATTGTTTAAGTACTCAACCCAGAACATTCCTTTAATCTTCAGCTAACAGCTGCACCATGACCATTTTGTTCTCCAAACACTAAGATCCATTACAGCTGTGATTTATAGATAAATGTTAGTCAGCATTTCCCTAGCCATCCGGTGTGGATTAATGAAGGAATTTTGTGGGTCGTGATTCCCTGAACTGTAGGTGAACGATGAGTGAGTGAATGAATGAATGATCGAAAAAGAGAGAGAGAGAGAGAGAGAGAGAGAGCGAGGAAGAGAGCGGGAGTTTGGGCAGAAAGAGAGTAGGTACAGACCTCTTCCTCCTCAATTCGAGCAGGCTCAATCAGCAGATTATTGACTTGATCAAATGACACCCCCTGTTAGGACAGGAACCAGCGAGAGGGCATGCAGATTAGTCAGGCCAAAAAAAAAAACAGAAGCTTTATGACTGGAAATTAAATTAAATCGAACAAACATTCACACAGCTGACTGAATGACAGGCATACCTCCAAACACACACACACACACACACACACACACACACACACACACAGTAAGACGGGGCGCTTCCAAAACCACCACATATAGCAAACAACACTAACCTACACACTTAATGAGCTGCAAATGCATAGCAGGCGACAACAGAAGAATCATTAATGATTAGAAAAGCACTGATTATACATCAAAAACTAGTCCTGTGTCACAAGTGTAATATCTTCCGATTCAATTTGATTAGTCATTTTCAAAAAACATTTGATCATTTTTTTTGTATTGCTGCTTTAAAACAACATAGCACTGCTCAGTTCTCAGACTGCATTTAGCAAGTAGATTCAGCTCATGAAATGAACAGCTATTATCTGGAAAAGCTTGCTATTCATATTTGTACAAAAACATATTGCAATTCTGAAAAAGGTAATTTTACAGTCATCACACTTTACAAAGGCAGTTTAAAATGTTTAGCATTTTTTTACATTTAGGCTTGATAGGGAAAAAAAAAACTGTCTGGATTAAACAACCCAAGTTACAGGTTGTCAATATTAACCCCAGACAAATCACTCATTTGTCAATGCTATAAAACAAAGAAATAAAGCAATTACCCACATCCACATAAATGCCAATATTCACACAGGAACAGCAAACTACTTTTTTTTCAAACTGAAAACATGCACACACAAGCCCTGAGCAAGCATTCCTCAGCCACTCGTCCATTCAGTCATGGAGACCACACACACACACACCTCAGAATTCCTAACCCCGGTTAAAATATTTTGTACCAGATATATACAAAACTTGGCTTCAAAAGTTAATTTTACATATATAGCTTAATTAAAACACATTTAAGAAGTCAGTGAAAGATCGCAACGCATTCTGTTGCATATTTGTAGGAAACAAATTTTACATATATAGCTTAATTAAAACACATTTAAGAAGTCAGTGAAAGATCGCAACGCATTCTGTTGCATATTTGTAGGAAACAAATTTTCTCACTCTTTTTTTTTGTTTGCTACCCATAAAACCCCTAAAGGGTTCATGCAATCTTTCTGGTTAAATGCTTAGATTATGTATTTTAAAGACCAGTGAGAGTCTTCATATTTCTACACAATAATAATAATAATAGAAAAAACATAGTTGAATATTTAATTGATGTAAAGCTCAGGTATAATTTAAAATGATCAGCACACAGACAGTTGTGGAAAGGTGGGCAAAGAGGGTAGTGTGCACTACTTCCCCCAGGCAGCAGAGACAGCAAATGATGATGAGAAGCAAGAGCAGTGCTCAATGGGGGGATTCAAGCTGTGGAGGAGGAGCTAAACATAGCCAAAGTGTGGGACAAAACAAGGAGAAGCTTTTTCATTGAGGTTCTGTCCTTTCAATCAGACCAAAGGCAGAGGTCATCGTAAAACAAGCATCATTCAGGCAAAACAGTCTACGATATCCTTGGCATACTTTGCATGCTCCCAATATTCATTCCAATGGCATGATGGCTCTGATACAGATAAAATGATTGAAATAGCTGCATTTGAACAAATATTGTTGCAGAGGGGTCTAAAAGTGTGAGACTGCAAACTAAAACGAAAGTGGCACAAACCAAAATAACATTCTGAAATGTTCTGATAATTTAAGTACAGTACCATTCAAAAGGTCAGGTCAGTAAGGTTTAATGTGTCTTTTGATTAAAAGAGACAGTAGAACGATTTCTAAAAGATCATGTGACAATGAAGACTGGCGCAATGGCTGCTGAAAAAAAATCAGATTTGCCATCACAGGAATAAATTATGCTTTAAAATGTAATAAAATTACAATTTAAGAAATTATTATAATTTAAAATAGTTATTTTAAATGTTAATAATATTTCACAAAAATCCTGTTTTACAGTGTTTTTGATCAAATAAATTCAGCCTCAGTAAGCATAAAAAACTTCTACTAACCCCAAACTTTTGAACAGTTATTGTAACTCAAATCGTTTCTTCTAATAATATTATTTGTAATTAAAAAAATTGTATTATGCTAGTAATACACTAGGGGTCTCAGACTTTTAGCAGTGTAGTTTGTACATCTGGGACTGAAAAAAAGATGTGCACATTATTAAAAAACTCCACATAACAAACCCTCAGACAATATAAACTGATTTCAACAGCGACCTGTCTATACACTTTAAATTAATTAACCAAGCTTTCCCACAGCATTCCTTCTAGAAGTGAACCCTTCTTACCTTCACTGGCTGCAGGGACGAGTTCATCTGACTCAGCCTGCTGTCTTCTAGCTCAGCTGCTTCTAGTCTGTGCTGAAAAGGGGTATTGACCGTTACTCCTCCCTCATCCTCCTCCTCCTCCTCCTCACCATTCCTCTCGTCCTCAGGGGTGTGAGTATTAGGTGAGAAGCCGTCATGACTGAAGCCTTGCAGCAGGGCGGCGACAGTCTCTGGTTTGGGCAGCTTGGTGATCTTGAAGTGCTTTTTGTAGTGTGGTGTGTCTTTACGTATGAGCCGCTGTTTCTCTGCAGGAAAAGGTGGCGTTCGAGAGTACTCATCGCTCCTTTCCGCATCTTCATTGTCTTCTTCATTTTCATCTTCTTCCTCCTCATCACCGCCACGGATGATGGGCTCTTCAGCAAAGTGCACAGTAGGCTGCGAAGGCAAGAAAAATGGTTTCCTGGATTACCAATTCAGTGACAGAACCCTTTATTGCTCAGAACTTTGTAAAACAAATTGCAACATATTCACACAAACCTAAACATTATCTATACCAGGGGTGGCGAACTCCAGTCCTGGAGAGCCACAGCCCTGCAGAGTTCAGCTCCAACCCTAATTAAAACTCACCTGCCTGTAGCTTCCTAATAACCCTTCAGACCTTGATTAGCTTGTTCAGGTGTGTTTGATTAGGGTTGAAGCAAAACTCTGCAGGCCTGCGGCTCTCCAGGACCGACGTTCGCCACCCCTGATCTATACAGTAGCTTGCACATGTACAATAGAGGTCACGGTTACATGCAGGATGTGCTAAACATACGTTATACATACCTCAGTATACTCCACCTCCATCTCATCCAGCTCCTCCTCCTCTTGACCATGTCCATCATTAATCTCCACACCTGTATTGTTGATACCCCGCTTCTCTTCCTGAGAGGCGGTGCTACTGGATGTCTGAGAATCATGACTTTGATTGGACAGCCCACTCAACCGTTTCTCCTGTGAAAAACCATCATACATAATCAATAGAAAAAAACTGAGTTTGTATCTAATATTTAAACAATAATGGTTAAAAAAATCAGTTTGCATGTAATAAAACATTTAATGTATTTCATAATATTTAAATAGCAATATATATATAAAAATAAATGAATAAAATTTTAAATATATATATGTATATACATAGCCACAAGTAGCAAGAACAGAACAGAACTTTCTTAAGCATGCTTTCTTAACATAACCATAGAGGAGTCCAAGCACCAGTGTCTTCTCATGTAGCATTAATTTCATTAATGAAAACTATGACGAAACAAGCTTTTATTCCCATGACTATAACGAGATGACAATAAGGTCAATAAATGATAATTGTGACTATATCAACGTGCAATATCACTGACAATTGACAAGACGGTTGACCCTGAGTAGTCAGCTAAATATCTACAGTGGATCTAAAATATGAATAGTTAATTATAACTAGTTATGGTTAATTATTCATATTTCCTGTCGTTGAGCTAAATTCGCTACACAATAAAAGACTCAAATGTATTAAAAAAAAAAAAAAAAAAACTTTACAAAAATCTCTTTTTATTTTCGTCAAAGAATAAAAAAAAAAGAGACAAAATATTTAGGGATGCACGATATATCGGCCACCATATCGGTATCGGCCAAAATTTTCATATCGGTGCATCCCTAAAAATATTATTGGACTGCTGTACATGCCTCTACTATGCAAGCTTTCATTTTTCATGTCTGATCAGGGCGATAACCACCGTAGACATTGAGGAGGGCTAGTCCCCCCAATAATTAGAAATCGCTAAACCCTTTTCTCAAATATTGCCAATGAGAGAGAGAGAGAGAGAGAGAGAGAGAGAGAGATGAAAGTTACGTGAATGCGCGTTTCTCTTTTTAGAGTAAGTTTACTTCAAAAACAGCGATTTTATCCTCTCGTTGCTGGAAAATATAATGTAGCGATTCAGTATTTAAACTGTTATTAATAAAAGTCATGGGGCAGCATTCACAAGTTTCTTTTCTCCTGGATGTGTGATCTGCGAGATCTCCGATATGTGTGTGTGTGTCTGTGTGTGTGTGTGTGTGTGTGTGTGTATTGTAGGAGCTAGATGACGTATGATGACGTGTGACGACATAATAGTGGTGTCTCAATTCTTAGAGGAATATTTTCACCCCTACCCCTTGACACTCTGTTTCAAGGGACAAGGGGAAGGGGTAGGCGGAGGGGGAGAGGTATAAAATAGAATTGGGATTGGGCCTAAGACAAAATTAACACTAGTCTCACGTGAATGATAAGGTGATGCAATTGAAATGTATCTTTTCAAAATACAATGTGATTTTTATAACAAAGCCCATCTAAGTCAATATTACCTTAAAAGAGACAAAAAACTGTTTTGTCTTCAATTTGTGTGGAGAGCAATATACAGTATTTATTAATGTCTAGAATCTTGATATATTTCCTTGTAAACTAATTAAATAAATACAATAATATATAAAAATATATAAATTACTGTATTTAGTAAGTTGCACCTAAATATAATTCACAATATTTATGAACATTATAAACACATTTTAGTTCCCCATACTCAACAAAAAAAATCTTCAAATGTAGAAGTATAGAGAAGAATAATGAAAAATAAGTGTCAAACTGCATTGGCATTGGTTATAAACTGTAAATTGTATTGTAAAATACAGTTGAATGTCAGTGCACCCTACCATGCATTTATTTCCATTCAAATTGATGGAAACTAAAACAAAAAGCAAAATGTGCCTTTGTTTGAATTTACCTCAGAGTCCGGGGACTCCAGATCCTCATCTGGCTTGGCTGTATAAGCCTCATTTCTTCTGGCTTCAATGACATTCTTCATCACCTTTAACTCATTGGGATGTGGTGTGGCTCTCCTCTGAAGACCCTGCTGGTTCACATATACAGCAAGAGTGTTAGCACATGCACAAAATTTCATGCAAACAGTTGTCCAGAAATCATAAACATCCTGTACGCATTTCCACGTTCACCCTATTCTCTGCCGCAGTCTCCTCATCTTCCTCTTCGTGTTTAGAGTCATCCTGGAACTGAATGACCGATACTCTGTTCAAATTAGTGTCTGTGGGCCAGGTTTCATCGACACTCCTGTCCAGTAGATTCTCTGCAAAGTATATTACAAAATATTGCAATATGATGTGTGTCCTGGATTCAATATGGGTGCAGTCTCAGCCTCAGACAGTACGGGTATGGACCAGCCAGTCCTTTTTGCAGTGACTTTAAATAGACTTTTTCAAACAAAACAAAAAACATTCACAGGCATTCAACCTGTAAAATAATCTGTATATACTTGTACTTTTTTCTAAGCCAGAAGAAGTTGCAATGTGGGGTAGACACAAAAGTCTGGCTATGCAAAGCTGCTTTGGGTGTGACTATAACTTGACTATAGCATGACAACTCCATTCACAAGGACGGTGGAGTGTCTTACCAAGGCTCGATGAGGTTTGCTGAGGCAGCAGGTAGCAGGTGAGAACTTTTTCTCCAGTCCGCTCATCATCCTCTGTCTGGAACTTCAGCATGGGTTGAGACTGGTTCTCTGCCAGCCACATGGCCTTCAGGTTCAGATTGGCCAATGCGAAGGGTAAATTCTGCAACCTGGGACAAGGGATGGAGAAACTTCAGTGCATGAAAAAAACAGCAGGTCACAATTCTTATGGTCACTCTGACCATCCTACATCTAAACCCTTTGATATAGAGACTTTAACATGGTTTCCTCTACAGTCTAGTCTACAGAATGCATTTTCACCTGTTGCCTGCCACGTCCAGCACGTGTAATTCTGTTGCATTGGCGAGCTCAGAAGGTAGTTTTCCCAAACGGTTATCTCTGAGGGAGAGCACGTTCAGGCTGACACAACCTCCCAGTTCTGCTGGCACGCTGCTCAAGCGGTTTCGGTCCACATTCAAGTTGGTCAAATTCTTCAGCTTCCCAAGTGAGCGAGGGAGGGACTGAAAGAGAAAACAGCACAAGGAAGTTTTCACAATGGGCTCTGCTCTGACACGTCTGCTTTCCTCTTGAAATTTGGAAGTGCAGTTCTGCTGTTGAAGTTGTTGGATTCTTTAAGATCCATTTTTACTCATTTGCAAGTCATTTCGGATGAAAGCATCCTTTAAACAAACTAACAAACGCAATGTAAATGATTCCAATGTATAGTTAACCTGTTGACAAATAATTCCCACTACTGTACCATGTATTGTACCATATACCCCAAAAAAAGATATAGTCTAATAAAAACTAGTATAATAAAATCGAAGCATTACATAAAAAAATTTGATAATCCAAAACCAGTGAATTAAAGAAAGTGGAGTAAGCAAATAAAAGCAGTCATAACAGAGATCAGCTGGTGCAGGTTGTGTACCTGGAGAAGGTTCTCAGTCAACATAAGCTCTGTCAGGTTCTCACACTTGCCAATAGAGTCTGTGAGATGCACTAAGCGGTTCTGGTTCACTTTCAGAATGGACAACTTCTTAAGTGAGCCTGTTGAGAAAAACAAATTTCATGGATGCCTTGAGATAAATACAAAAACATCTGTAGTCATATTAAAATGGTTTCAAGATGAACACTGATTAAGGACAGAAACATGATTTGAAATGAAATACACAGTGTACATAAGTGATAGTAGCTGTAAAAAAACACACATTAACCTTAAGCCTGTCATGACAGTGCAGCAATAGGATGACTCAAGTCTACTGACACTAGGGGGCAGTGTTGTGATTTTCTAATCAATAAAAACATTTCTCAGTGGATCAGAATAAACTCAAATCTTAAACATTGACTATGACTATAATGGTTTAAGTTCTAATTTGGACAATTTTACATTACTAAAGGTGTATCTTGCTGTCCTGAAAGAAACCAAATACTGTATTTTAACATATTTAGTTATCACCTGATTGGAACTTTGAAAACAGAGGATTTCAAATCTCCCCCTGGTTAATCACAAGACTCATAAGTCAGAGAAAATTGTAAAGTTTGTAATATAACAGGAACAGCAGGTGCATGTTAAATCACATGTGTAACTAACTAAATACCTACACCCTGTGAGCAAATAAGGTATCAGACTGAATGCAAGTGTGACAATTTTGGTGAGCAAAGGTGTCACCATACTGGTTGATTTTAGACTGGACAGCACATAATTTTCAGTAAGATGATTCAGAGTTTACAGTGAAGGCAGGTCAACATTTTTATTGTAACAGCCATGTCTCTACGCAAAAGCAGGAATAATCTCATATTTATTGATGTTTGTAAGAGGGATATAGAGTTTCACCAATGCTGTCCGGCAAGACTTCCAGGAGGTTCTCAGAGAGCAGCAGGTCTGTGAGGGCGATAAGGCCACTGATCTCTGTGGGAAGCTCTGATAGACGGTTCTCTGACACGTCCAAGCAAACCAGCTGCCGCAGGTTCCCCAGCTCCTGTTAAACACAGAGGTCAACTTTCAGTCAGCTGAAAGTAAATTAAGGCACTCTAGTTTCCACTCCAGTTATCCCCAGAACAGGCACATGGCACATGCATTCAGCTGTGCTGAAGGTAAACAATGTCTGAAAAGGACAACATCTGTATGAATTTGAACTAGATATTTAAAACAATCAAGACAGATGACCAGTATGATAACGAGCTAATCAGAAGCTGTCTGTACTCACAGGAGGTAGTGAGGAGAGCTGGTTTCTGTCCAACCAAAGTTCACGAAGATTGGGCAGTGCCCCAAGTGTGTCAGGCTGAAAAGAAGAAATAAAAAGAAAGCAGATTAAAGACAGGATATGGAAAAAGAGAAATATGACATGAGTCAAATTTTAATTAAAAAAAATAACAATATTAAATGATAAATTAATCAGCAGGCGCTCAGGTGTTGGTTCAGTAAAGGAAATGATAATCAGAGATCCACTGGGGCAAACAGAAATAACAAGCTCTAAATAAACCTGAAAACACGGCATGCATGTGTGTGCATAATCTAATAACTAAAACATCTAAAGTATTCTCAGGACCAAAAAAATGTCTGCTTCTTACCAAAACTTCCAGTACATTGCTTCCCAGATCCAGCTGTTCCAGTTTAACCAGGAAGGAAAGAGAGCTAGAGGATGATCGAGACAGATTTCACATTTAATGTTATTTGCATCCATGTTTTAGGGTGTAAAAAAACATGAACACTGTGGATCTAATAACTGCAGTTTGAGAGGAAAATACTCACGAGGGCAAAGATTTCAGTAGATTCTCCCTCAGCTCTAGAGTCACCAGGTTTGACAAGCTGAGAGGAGAAAAAAAGGAAAAGAGCCAAGACTGAGTGTCAGATGGTGAGTGTGTCGCTCAGTTTGGAAGAGTAAGGGGCTCCCCCATCAGCACAACATTAACAGTGGCCAAAGTCAATGTGTGTGTGTGTGAAATGGAAAGAGACAGTGTGCGTGTCTGTATGTGAATGGGATGCCTGCTTTGTGTGCTAATTACAAAAGTGATGATGAAAATGATAAAAAGACATTTAGATATTCTAAAATAATATGCACAGGTATTCCCCTTTGATTTTATCCATAACTTTGATTACATGTTGCATAAAATTAAGGGTTGCTTTTTGAGGCTATACTACATTAACACGCATATAGTATCATATAAATGACTGACATAAAAGACACATATTATGATGCTTGCTTTTTATATCTATAATTTTAAACTCAACTATTTTCTGAAAGCACATTACAGACTTTATTGTGAATGACTCATCCATGCATAGGTTCATCAAAAGTTTGACCTCGTAATGTTTAATCAAACTGTCGAAAATGAAAACGATGGAATTCTTTTGGACTCTTGGACAACCGATAGACTAAAAGTCACCGTCCTTTAGTTTTTTTCTTTGTGATAATCTTTTACACTCGCGTGTACATCACAATACAGAAGAGAAGACCTGTCGCTACATCCATTTCATTGTGACTAAATGAAAACGTGTAAAAAACATTACATTTTTACATAATACATTTTCTTGTGCGAGGGACAATTTTTTTTTTTACACGTTTTTATTAAAAAAACTAATAATAAAAAAAAAACCTGGAATAGAACGTGTTCATATAGACTTACTTTCCAATGTCATTGGGTAGAGACTGCAGCGACACGTCATTGAGTGATAGGTGAGCCAGTCCTCTGAGCTGTGTGAAGCCATCAGGCAACCTGATGCAACAGTGACAAAAGGAAAATGAGACGCACAATGGAAAAGGTGCTGACTGCCTTTTCCATTGTACTGACTGCACTGCACTGACAGACCCAAACAAAGGGTCTGTTACATTCTCACCTGCTATAAAAATAACATTACAGCATTTTAACAGAACATATGATCATTTGTAAACACTTTTTAGTGTCAGTCTTTCTTCTCCCTTCCCAACCTTTCTACACCTTTCATAATCAAGAAAGTGTCATTTGGTATGAGGCAGAGCTTTGGGTGGATTTGGGGGTTCTTCCAACACACTAACCTGGACAAGGGGTTTCCGCTGAAGTCTGCCATCTCCAAGGCCTGACAGAATTTAATGTTTTCGGGAATCTCAGAAATATCTGAGAGAGAAAGGCACAGTCAGCAAGATATACTGGAGGAGTGTCACGACAAACTGAGCACTTTTTCAGGCTTTTTAATAATGGCTACCAGATGGCCTGGAGGAACGGGAGGAGAGGGTGATTTGACTGTGGTGAGAGTTTTCTGTAAGTGCGCATTTATCTTCCTCTGAGTTATATGGGATCCGAGCCACACATTCAGTACCCAGTGAGAGTCACTTCATTTGCTGAGTTGCAGAATAAAACACTGCATAGTCTAAATACAGAACAACATGTTCAGCATTCCCACAATCAATCCTGAGACTAACAGTGAATGTGCCTCGGGCTGTGTGAGGCACATGAGAAGACAATTGGGTGTTGAAATTGATGTACACTTCTTAAATAGACATGGCTCAAAGAAAAGATTCCAGTGCACTGTGTAAGGAAGCTTTCAAGTGCCACACAAGATGTGTAGGAAAGTGTGTGTAAATATCTCTAGATGGGTGCAGTTTAAAAGCAGCTTTATTTTTCAGCAGCAGGGCACATTTAAGAGAGTTTTACATACCATTTCTGGAGATGTCCATCTCCACCAGGTGCGTGAAGTTGGCAATGTCGGGTGATAATTTTTGAATCTCATTGTCACTGAGGCCCAGCTTTCGCAAATTGTGCAGTCTGAAGAAAGGCTGAAAGAGAAAGGAAGAGTAAGAATTAGACAAAACGCAGTTACATACTGGACAGGTGATGTTGGTAAAGTTATTGCAATCTCCTTATATTGGATATTTATTTGTTTCTGCCCATTTTAGCAACAGTGATAGATTAGAGCGAAGAAAAAAAATTCTGTTGGATGATCATCACCACTCTCTCTTGAAGTGTGCTTCCCTTTTAGGAGCTAATGTCCGCATTTATTGGTTATGGCTTATAAAATAAAAATAATTACAGGTCAACTGGTATTTGTCTTTTTTTGCATAATGACATTATATCTGACTGATTTGTAGAAATCAGGGTGGCTGGTGACAATGAAAAACGTCAAGCACTACTAGATACTGCATGGTTGCACCGACAGATTTACAACAAACAAGGTTATACAATCATTGCTATGTTGCAATTGCAAATAACAGCTTGCCAAAAAATTGAGAAGGCCAATGAAATTCAAGCATTTGCATGCTACTTCAACGAGCCAGATTAGAAACTAATGACCACAGTTCAAATACCTGACAAAAGCTCATCCACACACACTTCTCTAAACAACTAACAATCATGTAAAGTGAAGGCAAACGTGTGTCTGTTTTTGCACGCCATGCTACTCTATCAAGAGCTTGCTTGTTAGTTGGTCAAATTCAGTACATTCCTGCTGCTGTGGCCCTTTATTCCCTCTCCTCTTTTTATGCTGGGCTGAACAGCACCAACAGAGGGCTTACTATGTATTGCCAAGAATAAGGCTGATACTGCAGGATGTGTGTGTGCGCGTTGTGACTCTGAAAAGAAATTCTGATACACTGGTACACAAGGCCAAAACACCGAAACCCTTTGTAAAAAGACAAGATGTAAAATAAGAATAAAGGATGAGAACAGCACATGACTGTGGGAATGTAACTCAAAGCTTGAATAAACCAAACAACGGTTACCACCTCCCTATAAGGCAGTGGGGCCTGCAAGGGGGACCCAGCAGACTTCCTAGGGGCCTCAAGATGACTTACATTATATAAAATTTTGTTAATTGAAATAAAGCTTAAATGACAACTAAAACTAGCTGGCTTCAGCAACTAACTTAAGTGTAAGCTGAAGCACTAAAATTACAAACTGGTAATAAATGACTAAAACTGAACTAAAACTATAACTTAAAATAAATGATTCTAAATGGAAATATAAAAATAAATATAGCTGCAAGCAGCGATGGCGGGCCCAAGCCGTCAATGCAAACGCCACCCCGGTGGCATCAGGAAAACTGTGCCCAGCGGGCACATGCATTTACAGTAACCCTCTGGCAGTCTGGTTTTAAGGGATATGGCAATTAAAGGGTTAATCCAAACCATCAAGTCTGTGAAACACAAATAGAACAATATATAAAACTTTAACACTTTACAATAAGGTTTCAGTTATTAACATTAACTATGTTAATTAACATAAACAATAATTATATAGCATTTATTAATGTTAGGTAATATTCAAAGCTTAAACATTATTACAATTTTGTTTTATCTGTTAACATTAGATAATGCACTGTGAATTAACATGAACATTTTGATTAACTTGACTAACATCAACAAAAATTAATAAATGCTAAGAAAATATATTGTTCATTGTTAGTTCATGTTAGTAAATGCATTTACTAATGTTAACAAATTAGACTTTATTTTAAAGTGTTACCAAAACCTTTAATGATTTATAAGCATTTTTTAACAATTTTATTGATCTATAATATTTGTGAAATATTTTTGCCTTCATTACAGCTTAGTCTTCATCTGTGAGCTGAACTGTTTTACTGTTACATTTATGAGATGATGTAAATTCAGATAAATGTCACGTCACGGGATGTCATAGGTCAGTATCACACGAGTGTAAAATTATTATTTGCAGCACAAAAAATTTATAAGTCCACGTTTATGTATCTTTAGATCTTTTTTATGTTCTAACTAACATAACTATTAAAATAATTAAATAAAATTGTCAGTGCCCTACAAATTAACTGGTGAAAAAAGGATAAGGCCTAAGAGATTTCTTAAGCTGTAATGCATGAAAACAACAACAACAGCTGGTGATTTTCTGGTGATTAAAGAGATGTTTAAAAGTCTCTCTCTCTTTTCTCTCTCTCACCCACCTCTTCACTCACCCCCACTCTCAACCCCCCACTCCCCCTTCCTCACACAGAGGCAGAGTGGCAGAGTGAGATCAGATGTCTGCTAGTTTTTAAATTTTCTGTTGTCCATAGAGCGTTGTAAAGTCATGAAGTTAGCATATTTCCTCAGAATGACCTGTTCTCTTTATGTAAAAAGTTTTGGAGTGTTTGGAAGCTGCACTTTAATAATATAAGACAATTACTTTTTCCTTTTTTACTGTTATTTTAATAAATAGCCACGGCAAAACCGTTCAATCTATCCAAAATCCATCCGCAATTTAAGTTCCTCAATGTTTTAGCATCATGTAGACAAAGTTTGGTGTGTATTAGGGCTGCACGATAAATCGTATGCGATATTTAATGTGCATCTTATCAGTAAAGCCGGTTCTGTAATCAGCGGTAAATCGCCATCATCTGCGTGCTTTCACATTGAGCAGCATTAACTACACAGAGCCGTTGTTCACTGACGAGCTGCGCAAAACCACGTTCATATTTGCGCGATTTTTGTGCAGCTCATCAGTGAACAACGGCTCTGTGTAGTTAATGCTGCTCAATGTGAAAGCACACACGTGATGGAGATTTACCGCTGATTACAGAACCGGCTTTCTGACAAGATGCGCGTTAAATATCGCATGTGATTTATCGTGCAGCCCTAGTGTGTATAGTGTAATTCTCCTCTGAGGAGTATGCATTAATTCACAGCTATATTTTTCCAAAAATCCATATTCAAATCAAAATAGCCGACTTCCTGTTGGTTGTAGCTAATTACTGTAAATTAGAAAGTTGTCCGGCTTGATGAGACTGTAGTTAAAACTAACCCCCCAAGTTTTGTCAAAAGGTGGCGCTATAGAGTGCCTTTTCCACACCCTTTTATGAGCTTTTGGCAGTGTCTATCTATCATTAATACTGATATGTGTGTTGAGTTTCTTGAAATTCTAAGCATGTTATCTGCCTCAAAATCACCAGAAAAGAATATTCAAATTTGACACATTGCCATAGCAACAATATTTTAGATATCAATATCCCCACAACAGTTTTTCATCGGCCGTGTTTTGACAATATTCTGAAGAAGTTTGAAGCAAATCGAGTAAAAACAAGATGCTGAATTCAAAGCATTTTGAAAATGACACTTCCTGCTGCCAGTTGGTGGCACTATAACTTTGACTCCTAATAGTCACATCTACGCGATCGGCATCATACAACGAACAAGCCTCTGAAGTTTGATCAAAATCAGACAATGTGTGCAACAGTTATTAGACACATCCTGTTTCCCATTTCTCGCCATAATGTTGTCGCCTTGCCACGGCCAAACCGTTCGAGATATCAAAAAATCCCTTCGCAATGTAGCGTCCCCAATGTCTTCAGATAATGTTCACCGAGTTTGGTGGCTATCGGTTGGAAATCCTCAGAGGAGTATATATGTGCACCGAGTTTCATATGAATCCGTGCAAGTATGTGTGAGGTATACATCAAGTTTTCTGACTGTGTTCCAGGGGGCGCCGTAGAGTCCCTGTGCCACGCCTGGGTCCCAGCCTTTGTGGCGTCTTAATGGCCGCAGATTCCAACGTATGTGCCAATTTTCAAGAGTTTTTGAGCACGTTAAGGCCCCCAAAAAGCCCCGGATAGTCGAAATAAAAATAAAAATAATAATAATAATAAATATAGCTGCAAGCAGCGATGGCGGGCCCAAGCTGTCAGTGCAAACGCCACCCCGGAGGCATCAGGAGAATGGTGCACAGCGAGCACATGCATTTACACTAACCGTCTGGCAGTCTGGTTTTAAGGGATACGGCAATTAAAGGGTTAATCCAAACCATCAAGACTGTGAAACACACATACACAGAACAATATATAAAACTTTAGTAGCACTTTACAATAAGGTTTCAGTTATTAACATTAACTATATTAATTAACATGAACAATAATTATATAGCATGTATTAATGTCAGTTAATATTCAAAACTTAAACATTAAATAAATTGGCACACTATGAATCATTAGTTAATGATTAGTAAATAGTAAATTCATCCTTTATAAAGCATTGTTCCAACATTAATAGCCATTAGTAATCAGTTTATAAATACAGCTATAAATGTTTTGTTCTTGAGAATATCTATAATGTTTAATAATTGTATTTTCACACTTTATTAATGATCAATTATCATTTCTAAATGAGTAAGTTATTTACAAACCAGTTATTTAGGAGTTCTTAAGATCATTTAGAAAGTGTATGTAAATGATTAATAAACTATTTAAATGTATATTTATAAATCTTATATTTATAAATGTATAAATCTTTTTATTTAAACACATGATAATAGTTGCTCAGTGTGTTAATAAATACTTTATTTACATATTGCTGCTGTAATTCATGATTAGGTCAGGTAGTTATAAAACATTTAGAAGCTGCCAGCCATCTATTTTTGTGAGCTCATCTACAGTGAGGACTGTTTATAACCTATATATTTATATCTAGGCCTAAGAGAGTTCTTAAGCTGTAATGAAAAAAAACAAAAAACAATTACTGATTTTTTTTTCCTGGTGATTAAAGATATGTTTAAAAGTCTCTCTCTCTCTCTCTCTCTCTCGCTTTCACATCCCCACTTTTTT
>NW_015505433.1:1000334-1014263 GCF_001515645.1 Sinocyclocheilus grahami
GGGCTGCACGATAAATCACATGCGATATTTAACGCGCATCTTGTCAGAAAGCCGGTTCTGTAATCAGCGGTAAATCTCCATCACGTGTGTGCTTTCACATTGAGCAGCATTAACTACACAGAGCCGTTGTTCACTGACGAGCTGCGCAAAACCACGTTCATATTTGCGCGATTTTTGTGCAGCTCATCAGTGAACAACGGCTCTGTGTAGTTAATGCTGCTCAATGTGAAAGCACACACGTGATGGAGATTTACCGCTGATTACAGAACCGGCTTTCTGACAAGATGCGCGTTAAATATCGCATGTGATTTATCGTGCAGCCCTAGTGTGTATAGTGTAATTCTCCTCTGAGGAGTATGCATTAATTCACAGCTATATTTTTCCAAAAATCCATATTCAAATCAAAATAGCCGACTTCCTGTTGGTTGTAGCTAATTACTGTAAATTAGAAAGTTGTCCGGCTTGATGAGACTGTAGTCAAAACTAACCCCCCAAGTTTTGTCAAAAGGTGGCGCTATAGAGTGCCTTTTCCACACCCTTTTATGAGCTTTTGGCAGTGTCTATCTATCATTAATACTGATATGTGTGTTGAGTTTCTTGAAATTCTAAGCATGTTATCTGCCTCAAAATCACCAGAAAAGAATATTCAAATTTGACACATTGCCATAGCAACAATATTTTAGATATCAATATCCCCACAACAGTTTTTCATCGGCCGTGTTTTGACAATATTCTGAAGAAGTTTGAAGCAAATCGAGTAAAAACAAGATGCTGAATTCAAAGCATTTTGAAAATGACACTTCCTGCTGCCAGTTGGTGGCACTATAACTTTGACTCCTAATAGTCACATCTACGCGATCGGCATCATACAACGAACAAGCCTCTGAAGTTTGATCAAAATCAGACAATGTGTGCAACAGTTATTAGACACATCCTGTTTCCCATTTCTCGCCATAATGTTGTCGCCTTGCCACGGCCAAACCGTTCGAGATATCAAAAAATCCCTTCGCAATGTAGCGTCCCCAATGTCTTCAGATAATGTTCACCGAGTTTGGTGGCTATCGGTTGGAAATCCTCAGAGGAGTATATATGTGCACCGAGTTTCATATGAATCCGTGCAAGTATGTGTGAGGTATACATCAAGTTTTCTGACTGTGTTCCAGGGGGCGCCGTAGAGTCCCTGTGCCACGCCTGGGTCCCAGCCTTTGTGGCGTCTTAATGGCCGCAGATTCCAACGTATGTGCCAATTTTCAAGAGTTTTTGAGCATGTTAAGGCCCCCAAAACCCCCTGTAATCGATTAAAAAAAATAAAATAATCTTTTTTAAATCCTTAGAAAAACAATAGGCTCCTGCGCCTTAGTGGCTTGGGCCCTAATAAGAATGGCAAACGCACAAATTACTACAAATCAGGATGAAAACGGAAAATGTAAAAATAAAAGCCAATTTAAAATGTTAAGGAAAAATTATAATAGCATATACTAATGCACTAAAATCACTGGTGAAAAGTTTTTTTAAAATCCTTATCCAGTAAACCTCTGTCTCTATTTGTTTCTCTGTTTTTGCCTAACTAGGATTTACACAAGCTTCAGACTGGATCCAGAATACCTGAGAAGAGATTATGCCAACCCCTCAGAGGACCTCAGATGATGCCAACCCTGAAACAACATACAGAACTACCAAACTTTGCTATAAGTTTGATTGCATCATATAATAATAATTGCTGTTAAAGGGGTCATATGATGCAATTTAAATTTTTCCTTTCTCTTTGGAGTGTTACAAGCTCTTGGTGCATAAAGAAAATCTGTAAAGTTGCAAAGACTAAAGTCTCAAATCCAAAGAGATATTCTTTATAAAAGTTAAGAGTCAGCCACACCTACCTAATACGACTCGTTCTAACACGCCCCCACATATCTACGTAGCTATGTGGGAAGATTTGCATAACGCCGCCCAAATGTTCACGCAAAGAAAGAAGGCGTAACTTTTAGTCTCACTGTAGTTTTGCCGGCCGCGCCGTTCTCAAGCCCCCCCGCCTCTGCTCACTCTAACCCTCCGGCCGTTCCTCACGCTAGCCGTGTGTGACGCTGTTTCATTGTGAAAGCAAAACTACTTTGTTTGGCCTTCCAATCCATCATTTTTTGGGGGTATTATTATTATTATTTTTTTAATAAGTATCGGTTCAGGCACCGTTTAGGCACCGGAACCGTTTTAAAAGTATCGATTTGGCACCGGTATCGAAAAAAACAAAAAACGATACCCAACCCTACATGTAAATACAGTCGGTTATGGATTAAGTGAACTTAAACAGGTGGGTGAAAACTGAACGTGTGTCAGTATTACATACATGACTTCCGTCTTAAAGGGACAGCATTCCTAATTAAGTACATATCCGTGTCATTAATGTTAACCAACAAAAGATCTTAAATAGGGATGTTCATTTTGGTTATTTTTCTTAACCGACATCCGACGCTCGTTAACCATTAACCGACAAGATTATTTTAAATTAGAATTTAATTAAATTAGAAAGGATAAGTGTCTGTGACCCATTAAAAATACTAACATAACGAATAAATAGGCCTATATACGAGAAACATATTTTTACTTAAATTATAAATTAATAAAATGAAAGAAAAACAAGTAGCCTGGTATGCAGAGTTTCGGTTCATTTTAGTGCTGCGTGAAAGGAAACGCAGAAAGCAGCATCTTATTTTTCTTTTGGCTTATTTTACAAAAGCACAAAGATTTGTTTTTATTGTGAACGTACATAAAGGCAAACCTTTTACGATTCCGATTATATTTTTTGCAGCAATTTATAGTGATTATTAACACATCATGTGCATTGATTGTGTATTGATAACTACGCTGACTAAGTTTTACAATCGCATTTCATTCTGGGGAGTGATGAAGAGACAGCATTAATATTTTTTCTAATATGCTTATTATTTATATTACAATTAGCGTAGTATTTATGGTTAAAATAGAGAAAATATTTTTAAATTCCAGTGCAAAGAGGCAAATTAGAGACGTTTGGTGGCCAGAAAAATAATATTCCTATGTAATGCCATGGTTTAACCACTAAATGCCCGTATGGCTGTTTAATAAATATATCCTACATATATTTAGCTCTACTCTAGTTGCTGTTAAGAGTTTTACCGGTCATAATAGCTTACATATTTATATTGCATTGTATGTTTAGACATTATCGAACACTCAATGTTTATAAGTTTTGCTTTTTTTTTTTTAATGTTGAATTTAAAAAGATTAATTACTCACATACCAGTATTATTTTATGACATTTATGTAAGAAGACAATATAAGTGAATGTTAAAAAGGCCAGCAAATACGGAATTTAACCCAATTAAAATAACGTTTAAAAAAACACAAGGCAACGAACTGAATTCAGGGAAACTCTTTCTTGTATTCCTTTAATGGGCAGTCTTCACTGAAACTCAATTCAACTTCCTACAGGGAGAGAAACATTGCAAAAAGACTAAAAACTTAAAAATATGACAACTAGCATCTGGTTATGATCGCTATTAAGGTGTTTATCACGTTATCTAACTGCAAATATAGCATAACTGCCTATTATCTAAAACTAAACATTAACTATAACGCGTTTCATAAAATACAACTACTGGCCAGATGTCCGAAAGGTAAACTAATGCGTTAAAATGGCAAAAACTGCTGTAATTTCCTCAACTTTCTGGCGAGTGTGCTTGAGAAGCACTGAAATTAATGGGCTTCAATACTGGAACTATTGGTTGTTTGGAACTATTGGCTGCTCCATGACATGCTTTACTTCTGCATTCCTTAGTTCCTATGGAAGCCTATGGGAGTGTCGCAACTCTGTTTCTCAACGGTTCTGCTACAAACATGCACCTTTGTTTACGTTTGTGTGTTGCTTGGCAACCACTTTGTTGCAACCACAACTGATTCTGAGGAACTATATTGTTTGGTGGAAAAATTATGTTTTTATTAATATCATTACACTTTATTTGCTCCGTTTTTTTTTTGTGAAACCGTACTACGTATATGGAATAACCATTTTATAAAAGCAATAAGCCCCGTGAAGCCGTGGTTTACAGTGAATTTATAACAGCTAAGGGGGTTTTAAAACTGTTTTTTTTTTTTCTGAAACGCCACTTTGCTGTTATAAATTCACTGTAAACCACGGCTTCTTGGGGCTTATTGCTTTATTTTTTACTTATTCCAAACATTTTATTAAGCTTAAAGTTACATCTGAAATGACAAGGGATCAACTTATAATCATTATTAATAAGCCAACAAACAAACTCATTCTCTAAAATGGCCTGGGTATGCAGAGCATTCGCAGCTTATATGGATAGAACGCCACTGTAGAACATCTCTTCTATCATCTGAGAGAGAAAACAGTCCTCTATCGTTCACCTCTGTGGTTCACTGTGGGCAGCTGGAGGCTATGTTGCCACCACCATGGTGGCAGGTGACACGTATCACATGACTAAGCGATGGGAAATGTGAGCCTTGTTAGAAACGAGACCAAAATACACATACACATCAAGTAATAAACTCTGCTGCTGCATACAGGACTGAAATAATTGAAAACAAGTGGTGTGATGACACATGGTTGAACTACACACGTCACCTTAAACACTTGGGGGAAAATGCTGAGATGCCCTCACACAAAGGCCAACAAAACACATAACAGCACTAACTTCCTTCAATTATCAACACGGTGGGCAAGGGGCAGAGCTTCGCTGACAGGTGCCTGACTGTTGACTGCTAGTCAGGCCGTCCTGAGTGGGAGCAATGAAGTCTATTGGGGGGAGGAAGCTCTCTAGTGAAGACCTGATTATAAACACACAAAGCGCCCCATTCATCACAGCGGCCAGATGCCAGGCAAGCCCAAGACCATATAGTTACCAATCTACCGCACTCACACACTCAAAAAGACACTCTTTTCATTGTCCAGTAATCCTTCTGCTTCCCATGCAGACTTGGTGGTCAGACATGCCTCATGTCCATCTAGGGCTGGGTATTGAGTTAGATACTTTTTAGGCACCGGGTTAGGGTTAGGGTACCAAATGTCGATACCTAAGAGGTTAATCTGGTCAACGTCAGTTAGCCAGTAAGCGTGCAGCATGCATGATGTGCCTAAATCAACTGCTGGAGATTGGCTCTGGTGAGGCATCCAGGAAAAACTCTAGTTTACACCCGTTATGCCCAGAGACGTGGCTCACACGAGAGGCTGTAGTGTGTAAGTGTCCGACCCCCATAGATGTAAGGCTACATTTACACTAGTGCTTTTTCGTTTTAAAAAAGCATTTTAAAATTTAAAAAAAACGATCCTCGTCCATACTGGCATTTCAGAAAAGATCTATGTCCACACTACACAACTGAAAATGCCTTGTTATGTGACCATTCACGCACACTGTATAATCATGCAACATAAGACAATTTATAAGATTTATATTATGCTTTTAGTCAAAACTCACTTTAAACCACCATCGAGTGTTTGTAATAACTTCCGATCACAATCTAATGTGCGTTTTGGCCATATAATGTTGCTGAAATATGCTATTTGTAGCCTTTTATATCAAGCTAATCGCTACATCTGCTTAGCATATCTCATGTAAACACACTGTATTGTTATGAAAAAATAGGCAGAATCTCATGAAAATCACATACAAATCATATACTGTCATAATCGCATGTTTATTAGCTTCATGTTTCATCCGTGGAAATGTTTTTCTGGGTTTCTTATGTATAGAACTGAACGTAGAGATGTCATGGACATTCGTAATCAGAGACAGGCCAGGAAATGAACGCGTAATATGATTGACATATGAGCAGCGAACGAGTCAGAACAGCGATCGCGGAAGAGAAAACAGACAGAGTGCTAGAAGAAGCTAATGTTCAACAGTGGAAAATTAATAGAATTGATGACTGTCTAAGCTGTGTTTTAAAACAAAAACGCACATAACCTAAAAGATGTGGAAATCGAAAACTATTTGAACTTTATTATTATTTATTGTGTTGGTTACATTTTGTTCCTTTGTGCAGTGGATCAGGAGAGGAGTCTTTGAGTCTGTAAAAATGCAATAAGCTGAAAAAAATAAAACCCAAAAGTATCGTTTATGAACCGGTATCGAAGTCAAGGTATTGGTATTGAACATTTTTGAACGATACTAAGCCCTATGTCCCTCTGTCCCTTGTGTCTCTCTGGACAACAGGTCCAGGCATCCAGACTAACAAAGACATTCAGCATCTATACATTCCTTAAACTTCATCACCCTGCAGTGAGTTTGAGTGCCTTTAATCCAGACTGACTTGTCAAGCGCACTGACCGTTTAAAGCTGCTAGTTACAGATAGCAGAACACACACAACACTGACAGTTACGGTACACAGAAGTCACGGCTCGGTTCTGGGGTTCGATACGAGTTCGGTACAACAGGAAATATCTTTTTTCATTTATTTTGAACAGACAGTAGTGCTTCATACATGTAGCGTGAGCAGTTGTTTTTGATTTTAATTAGATTGTAGAGGTGTCGAAATAAATAGTTTCTACGATGCATCGCGATGTAGACGAGGACGATTCGGTATCGGTTCAGTTATAGACCATAACCGATTATAACATACTGATGATTTTTTTGACGTCATTTGTCACATACGTGCTTTGTCGCGGTAGCATACATTAGGCGTGTTCGGCTTGAAGTGCCACTGCACAGAATGTTCAGTGTATGACATCAAGTACCGTGAGAGCGATAAGAGAGCAGACGGATCCTTATGCTTTCGAATCGCTCTCGCGGTTTATGTCATACAGTACACCGATCATTCTGCGCAGTAACACTTCAAATCGAATGGGAGGCGAGACGCGAGTGCGAGTAATAAAAATGCTCCAACTACTTTAAAAGCTGACATCTGGGCACATTTCGGCTTTTATGAACAACCTGGTAAGCATGACCACGCTGTGTGTAAATCATGTCACGCACAATAAAATATGCAGGGGGTAATACCACTAACTTGAGAAACCACGTACAGATGATATATCTGACTGCTTGTATTTATTGACAAAATTGAATACATGTGAAGTAAAATTGAAATTGAGGATGCAGTGCATCGTCAATGCATTGTGATATCGAACTGAACCGAATCGATGACATGATAATCATAACCAAACCGAACGGTGAGACCAGTGTAGGTTCACACCCCTATTAGATTGTATAATTTCAAGATTTAAAGCAAAAACAGAATGGTCTGATTTGTGAAATTGTTACACAAGTACAGTATGTGCAATAACCTTATACTTATTTATCACCCTAAGTACATCCCTACAACTTATTTTATTTTATTCTATTCCTATTCCATCTATAGCACACCAGTACATACAATTTTTTGTGGTTTATATTTATGCATGTGTATTTTATTCACATCTCACTTTTATTATCTGTGTGTTTTTGTTGTCTCCGTGTACTGGAAGCTTGTGACACTATAACAAATTCCTTGTATGTGCAAACATACTTGACAATAAAGCTCTTTCTGATTTTGATTTCTGATTCTGAAGACACCTGCACAAAACAAAATCAGCAGACGGACTGAACGAAAATTTATTTTCTGACAGCAGGTGGCACTTATGGAACAGCAGTGGTATAGCGTTTCCTTGGTTACCGCTGTAAACAAAGCAGCTGCGCTTATAAACAATACTTTAATATGCATTATATGGAGGTAAGAGGAAAAGAAAATGCCATCGAAACATTTGAAGACAGTCAGTTCCTCTCAGAGATGCATTCAAAATAAACTCCCACAAATTTGTCTTCCAATAATTTGAGCGTCAAAAGTGAGCTTGTGAGCTTGATCTGCCTGGTACAGTATTTTCTCCTCTTTACAGACTTCATAAAAAAAATAGACAAATTCCACACAAATTACATTTTGGGAAATGATTGCAATCAAGTTTGTGTGCAATTCTGGAATAGAGAGTGCCTAAATTAAAACTAAAAACGGGCTCCGATTTATAGATGGTCGACCAGTGCATCTAGAACCCGAAACTTTCCCACGCTGCTGATTTAAAACAAACAGGCAGTTCTTTGAGCTGTTGCGTGCCATCTGAACCCGTTGTTCTTGTTTTGGGTTGGTGTGTAGATTGTCTCTTCTTCTGCTCTTTCCTGTTGTGACGGATAGCGTTGCATTACCATGCGCGTCCCATTCTGGATTGATTGATTACTACAGTATATTATTATTAGTAACTGCACTTACTTGTGAAATACAGTAGCATTAGATTATTTGATGCAGATGTACATTTATAATAACAGTAACATCTGTAAGAAGTGTAAAAAAAAAAAGAAGCTTTTATAGGGAAATTTGTAAATGTCCTGCAAGTGAGATTGAGCTGGGACTGATTCAGCCCTTGATTCTACTTTAGATTTGCCAATTAAAATGAATTGTTCTTCCATAGTATCACAGATCATGCTAAAACCAGCTAAACCCAACTCTGCTACCATGGCTCACTAAAGGGTGTAATGATATTCAAACCGAACCGAAAAAAATGCGATAAACCACCCACGGTAGGTACTGCGGTACTCTCATGGCAGTTGACTGAATTGTCACTTGAATGTCATTTTAAGTCATGCCAATTTAAACATTCAAGCTATTTTAACCAATAAAGTACTCAAGCACTCTCTGAGAGAAGGTCTTCAATGCGCTCTCAGCCAAAGTGTGCACAGCTACCTCTCAAACAGCTAACAACTCTCGAGTGTCATACTGAGTTAATACATATTTGATTAAAATCATTTCAGTATTGTCCAGCTATTCCATTTTTTTTTTTATCCACGGCACATGTATTTTTATATATAGCCTAAGCAACAATTTTTAAAGTCTCATTTGTTAATGCATTAATTAACATGAAATAACAGAGCAATTATTGTTATTATTATCATCAAGTTAAAAGTGAATCTAGTGTTCTTTAGCATTGCTGGTGCTATGCCATGAACCGTACCCCCACAGCAAACAGAACCGAACCGTGGCTCCAAACACCGTGATGTGAAATGAACAGTGGCATTGGTATATCGTTACACCTATAGCTCACTAACAAAAAATAAAATTAATTAAATAATAATAATGCTATATGTTTCATTGGCTATTAACCTTTTTTTTTTTTTTTTTTTTACATATTTTTTAAAATTTCAAATTAAAAAATAAAAATAAACATGAAATTTCGATTAATATTTTAATGTGATTATTATATCAGAAAATAAATAGCATCTGATTATAAGAGTTCGGGCTCTGTTATTAATTTTAACATCTAATATTATAGTGATGTACAAAATGTGGGTGTTCCCTGTATAGTTCACAGCATTAGTTGGGAGAGATTTGGGTCCCACTTTATATTAAGTGGCCCTAATACCTGTGTACTTACATAGTAACTAGATGTGTACGTCGTATGTAACCACAGTGCAAGTACACATTGGTACATAGTATCTACAGCTGTAATGTTTGTGTAACTACACACATGTAACAACCCACTGAATGGTATGTGTAAGTACAAATGTGTAACAGGACATTGGTAACAACACTTTTTGGTAATGAAATTACAAATATGTAACAGGACTGATAGCACTTTTTGGTAAAGAAAGTGTTATACTTTATATTAGATTTACCATGTAATTACTCTGCCGTTACACAGTAAGTTAGACTTTACATATAAATTGTGGTTGGTGTCCAGAATGTTAATCTTTATATTAAAGTCCCTGTAAAGGCAATATTAAATGTGTTCTGAGTTTGTCACACCACAGAAAAATGTATTAACAACCACTCCATATTAACCAAAAATCCACCAAGTAAATAAAATAAGTGATCAAAATCTTGAAAAAATGGGCGGTATCCTCTGCTTTCAAACGCTGGGGGCGTGTCCGCTGAAACCATACAAGCACACAAGTTAACTTACACTCAATGGTGGGCACGTACTGGCGGGACGGGAGTATGAAGGCTGAGGCGGGAAATAGTCAGTTCGGCCCCATTTACCAGTAACAGCGGATTATCAGTGAATCCCAGTTGTCTCCGATGAAAGTTTATAAATTTATCCGGTGTAAAATGATCACTGCCGAGGCGGGTTTTGGTGGTGATCCTCAACTCTTCATCAAGGTGGCTCTTCACAAAATGAATCCAACTCTTTTTGATATAATCATTATTAGGAAATTTAAATAAGGACACCGAGCTGTTTTGTATGTTATCGCAACCAGGAAATACGCATTTCAGTGACAAAGGCATAGCTAGCTAGCTGTGTGTGTGTAGGCTGTGTGTTACTAACGGTACTGACAACTCGCGATTGAGCGGGTGAACTGATGTGAATGTGCTTTAGTTATAGTGTTAGGGGAGGGGCCATGGCTCGGGGGCTCCAGTGCGTCATCGAACCCCTATTTTAGCCCCGCCCAAAAAATCCTGAACACAAAATTGGTGAAAAACAGTTTTTAACGGTCTAACTCCACTATTCAGTACTACATAGTTCACAGTCTTTGTAATGTGTTTCAGCAATACATTTGTAACATTTATAATGCATTCAGGTACAATTCTCAGAATTGACTTTACAGGGACTTTAAGTGGACAGTTCCTGAGGAGTTACCATGTAAGTACACTAGTATTACACTGGTGCACCAACTTGAGATCCAACTCCTCCCACTTTACATATCCCTAAACCTAGGCCTGGGCGATAAAACGGTATCGATATTTATCAACAGTATACCTTCTTCAATAACGATATAAAAAATGTTTGATGTAGTGCACGATATAGGCACATGCAATGAGTGATGCAGACAGCACACACAAACAGGAACGTGAGTGCTGTGCCTGCCTGTGATGAGGAGACTGTGAATAAAAAAAAAAAAAGATTAGTCAAATTTAAAATAAACATTTGCATTTGAAGGCAAAAATAGTACTATGAATGTTAGGTGTGCGTTAGGGAGCGTCATTAGTGGAGCACAAGATGCGGTGATGATGATGTAAGTGACATTGTAGTTGAATGTTTTGTTAGTCTAGCCCACGAGATGCGCAGTTGCTGCGTTATTCATTCAAAATATTAAAGAGAAATATAGTAGCTCAATGCGGAGAAGATCTTGATTAGGTTCAAACCGAAACCAAGCCATTCACACAGAATGCATATTCAGCTAGGCCTGTCGCAATAATCAATATTTCGACTTATCGCGCAATATATGTACATGACCTCAATAATTTTTGGTGACTCAATATATCGCCCATTATATTTACTTAAAAATTTATGTCACAGTGATTTTTTACATTCAACTTGCGTCTGTGTCTTTTGCAGCTTCTCGTACATAATGTGGTGTAGTTGGTGCTAGTTCAAATTTAAAAAATGCTTCTACAAAAAAAAGTTGAATCTGCAGATATGGTCTTGTATCTGAGGGATCTGAGCCTTTGTGCATACGGACATCTGACTGCCAAGTAGTGATTGTGTTTTTCAGCAATAGTGTGCACCCTTAATTTACAGAGAAAAGAAGGTCAGGAAAAAATCTGTAGATGGAAAAAAGTTCTTTGTGCATTTGTCTTTTTTTGTACTTGTTACCTTACACTTTTTGTTAGAAAATGTTTATTAACTATTTTTTCTATCAAGGTATCTAATATTTTAATACTTAATTTCCATGATCTAAATATTCTTAAAAATTAAAAGTTTGTTATCATTTGGAAGTGTGTAGGCCTTCTTGCATTATTATGCTTTTATATTATGATTATATATTCAGTGGCATAAAATGGTCTTTAAAATGACAATAATATCACTTATCGCAATTATTTCTGGGGCAATATATCGCACAACAAAAAGCTGTTATCGTGACAGGCCTATATTCAGCACATTTTTTAGACGGACAAATATGACTGCTTCACTCGCGTCACACAAGAGATGTATAGAAAGCCATGCAAAGTTAAAACAGTTTAAACTTTTAGAAAACACGTACCACGAATTTGTGGAAGTTTATTCCTTTTCACTGCGTCTCATTTGTTTTTAAAGGCAATCTGTGTGATGGACGATTCGGCTCTTTGTATTAACCAATGCATAAATACGTGATGCTGTTTTGTTCATAATGGTTTATGCAATTTACGAAATTATATTTGATTTATATGAGTACAACGCCATCGAAACGTAATGCACATTTTTTTTATAGACAGTTATTTCCATGCGTTGACAGTTTAATGTGCTGCATTATTTTGCTCATTGCGCCCTCCTGTGGCCTCAGGAGATAAGACAAGAGCTTAACCTATTTAATCTGCATATAAAACATTAGAAATTAGATATTTGTTTAAAATGTTTTGCCTGTTAAAACAAAAAATATATTGAGTTAATTTAAAAATACAGTGGTTAAATGTAAAGATTTTTTTCTATTGCTCTTTGTTTTAAAAAAGGTTATAAAATTGCCAATAATTATCGATAATGAACGATATGAAACATTATATCGTTGATTCATTTTTTAAGTATAACGCCCAGCCCTACCTAAACCTACCCATTCCCACCCCCTGGATCCCATTTCCACCCCTAAACCTACCCATCTCCTCCCCCTGGATCAAATTGTTCCAATTACACTTATACATATTGTTGTTACAAAATGTAGTTATATATGTCCTGTTACACATTTGTACTTGCACAAACCATTCGGAGGGTTGTTACATGTGTGTAGTTACAGAAATATTACAGCTCTAGATACTATGTACCAATGTGTACTTACACTGTGGTTACATACTGTGTACACATCTTTGTAAATACACAGGTATTAGGGCTACTTAATATAAAGTGGGACCGTACCCTGACCAGTATGACGTAGCAATACTGGCTCAACCAACAGCGTACGCTTGGGGTGGGACTATTCATTTGTCTGACCAACAGCAGAAGGGGGGAGAGTTTGAGAAACTTTTTTGAAAGAAGCCATTATTTTGCAATTCTGCTAGGTGCCACTAGAGGCACAGAACTTGCACACTGCACTTTTAAACACACTCAAAACACAAGGGAAATTTTCCCTAATGAGAAGAGGAGTGCTGAAGTTCTCCCATCTAACAGCCACTCAAGGTCACTGTGGTCTAGGGCTGCACGATATATCGAAATATTGCAAATGTAAATATCGCGATTTGCATATCGCAATGGCGTGCGATATCTGAATCATTTTAATAATAGGCTACTAAAATCAAAACCTTGCAAAAGGTCAAAGTTTTAGTTTGACGCATATAGCAGAGAATTGCTTGATGTTAAAAAGAGTTAAGTGCAGTAAGTTGCAGAAAACAACTTTTTGCCGTCTCGTCTTGCTGTCTGACAGACTCACACCTAAAGCGCGCGCACAAGCCGCATCTCTTTCGCATCTCCTCATGTTTGAACAGACGCATACACACAGAATTATGTCAATAGTACCCGTCTCGACGATCATTCTCGTAAACGCAGCCGGTTATGTTTTAAATGAATGTAAACAGCTGAGAAAGAAATCGGATGTGTATCATTATACTGGATCCGTGCAGTCGGATTTAAAGGGACAGCAGCCTATAAATACGTGCTGCTGAATATGTCACTAATGTTAATCAAACAACAAAACACAGCTTTAACAAAGATTAATCTAAATTTAATTCATACAGTGAACACAATGCAGTGTTATTCTACACTTAATTATTAAATTTCTGTACCTGAATACTACTGTTTATTTTATCTATGCTTGTAAATTGTGATTTGTGACATTACTTTTTATGTACTGCTAAAACACTGCTCGTCACTTTCAGAAGTTGTTGTGATTCAAAATAATTAAAAAAAAAAAATCACAGCCTGTATACTGTACTGGTCTATGTGACAATAACACAACTGTTGAAACCCAAATCAAACCTTAAATTAACATATCTTAAAGGGATCTTTAAGAGTAAGGCACTCATGCTTATAGAGATTGAGAAAAGAGGAGTAAGATGGAGTAAGATGGAGG
>NW_015505433.1:1014485-1104235 GCF_001515645.1 Sinocyclocheilus grahami
GGGGGGGGGGGGGGGGGGATATGTTGGCTCAGGCATCCAAGTCAATAACAGAGACTGCTGTGTTAGCTTTTGTTAGTCAAGTGACTGCTTAACCCATGACTTTCTCCAATTAAACCATTACAGCCAACCCTTCTGTCCCCAACATTTCTAAACATTATTTCATCCTGGAAAAAAGACTGCAGATAAGACTAGACTATGTTCCTTAGAGCCACTACACTGAGAGATGTCACTCACACTATCACACCATTAATAGCATTATTCAATCATGCAAAATATTTGACTTTTGTCGTCAAATTTCACAATTTTTTATTTAAAATAGCCTATATAATTTACGTAACTCGTGTAATTTGAAGTCTAATGTGAAACTAGAACCACCCTCTACGCACAATATAACGGCAATATAATCGCCATTGGCTAGTACATTTTTTTTATCGTCAGACGAATATATATATATGAATATGTATTTTCATTTATACATTGTGTAAAAAAAAAAATTATAATAATAATAATAATATATATATATATATTGTAGTGTCTGGACCACTCCAACACACAATATATATTTTGTTAGCTAGATTTCACAAATACTTTGTAACACCCCAGGACGCCGAACAAGACCCTGGTTTCATGGTAACCCGATACATTTACAACCTTGTGGAATGCGAGCCGGCTCTCAGCTGCTTTCTCCAGAGCTAAGGGGTACAAATGCACAGGAGAAATGGACTGTTCTACTAATTAATTCATAGGAAAACCTTTTCTTTGAATGAACACACATTTTCTTCAGGCCATTGGGTATATTATTGCTGTGTTGTATTTAATCTGTTGTATTATAGACTATTTTTATTCATGCTTACGATAAACCACTCATTCATAGAAGACCCTGAGTGGTCAGCTAAATATCTACAGTGGATCTAAAATATGAATAGTTAATTATAACTAGTTATGGTTAATTATTCATATTTCCCCATGAGCTGATTCGCTACAATATATACACACACACAACAAATTCAGCATTTACTCTTTGCTTAGAAGAATGTTTTTTTAGAGATACAATATTCCAGCAAGTCTGCTTGATCAGTTACCAAAGAAGAAATGTTAAAATTATTCAAGAAAATAAAATTTTCTTATTAAAATGATAAAATGTTGTGTTGCAAAAATGAGTACACCTTCACATGAGAAAGTTACTAAATAAAACAAAACAAAAAAATAAAAAATTCTGGTGTAAGGTTAAGGCAAGTATTGATCAACAGGTAAGTATGTTGAACCAAAACCGTTAAAGGCAAGTAATTTCTTGATAATTAAGTGTTATATGGCCCACTGAATCATACTCAGACTTAATGCTGACAACAATGAAACCACTTGAGAGAGAACTGTCAGGAGATTTATTTCTTAGCATAAAAAAGGACAATGGTACAAGAGGATTACCAAATTATTGTTTTAAGTGTGAAAATATAGCCAAAGTAACACAGAAATTCAAAAACAATGGACTTGTGAAAAGGCCCCTGAAATAATCAGGTCTTCACTTTAAGCTTTCATTTAGTGATGAGTGAGTTTTTGCTAGAAAAAGAGCAGGAGAAACACTGTGAAAGTATCTCAGAGCCGGCAAAAGTTGTGAAAAGAGTGACACTTTATCTCTCAGAGTAAGATGCAGCATGCAGAAGTGACATGCATGGTTGTTTATCCACACCAGAACTACCGACTGTAGCCAAAGCACAATAAACTCATTTAGCTTTTTCCAAGGCCCATATTTACAAAATATAGACTTCTGGCAATCCATACTCTGGTCTCATGTGACCAATTCAGTCATTTCGGATCTAACAGCATCCAAAATGTTCTGGTGTTGCTGGAGGTGGAGTACAGAGAGAAGTGCCTGGTTCCCACAGTGGCATGCAGTGGTAGTAACGCTCTTCTATAGGGATGTATGAGTGCTGAAGATGTGAGGGAGTTGTACTTTCTCAACACTGTCATGAATTCACACACCACTGTGAGATGTAATACAAAAACCTGAAACTGAAGATGCTACCCTCTTCTCATTCCCTGCATTGTTGGCCATTTTTTTAAACATGACAATGAAGATATTCATTTTCCTGTCTAGAGTTCTAGAATATTACACTTGGTTGAATTAAATCTAGGTTGAACTCAATTCTGCAATCCTTCATTTAAACCAATTTTAAGTTTCTTATTTTACAGATATTAATGGCATGTATTTCTCTGTTTTTATTAAGAATATGTTTAATACATTTCAATTTTGCCATCTATATATATATATATATATAGATAGATAGATAGATAGAGATATATATACAGATATATATAGAGATAGATAGATAGATAGATAGATAGAGATATATAGAGAGAGATATATATATATACAGTGGGTACGGAAAGTATTCAGACCCCCTTAAATTTTTCACTCTTTGTTATATTGCAGCCATTTGCTAAAATCATTTAAGTAAATTTTTTTCCTCATTAATGTACACACAGCACCCCATATTGACAGAAAAACACAGAATTGTTGACATTTTTGCAGATTTATTAAAAAAGAAAAACTGAAATATCACATGGTCCTAAGTATTCAGACCCTTTGCTGTGACACTCATATATTTAACTCAGGGGCTGTCCATTTCTTCTGATCAGCCTTGAGATGGTTCTACACCTTCATTCGAGTCCAGCTGTGTTATATATATCTATATATATATATATATATATATATATATATATTAGTGCTGGGCGGTATGACCAAAAATTTATATCACGGTATTTTTCAAAATTATACCGGTTTCACGGTACATGACGGTATTTTTTATCGAGATCCGATTTAAATCGAAATCGAGTACCGATTTCTTGTCATGGTGATCGGCTGATAATGATGCTTCAAGCTTTATATCGACGGTTTCATCGGGCGCACGTGCCTGGCTGAAGTTAACTTCCGGTCTGTGTTTGTTTATCAGTCTGGCTATGATGCCGGCTACAAACGCAGTTCAAGTTAGGGTGATTAGTTGACTGAAGTTGGCCTCAGGTGGCTGTGCTGTGGGATGTATTTCCCATAAATTTATTTGTGGCGCTCGCCACAATATCAAAACTGACTGATTTTCCAAAAGGCTTCGTTGAATAAACATGAGCACGCACTGCAAGTTTAAAAATCAAAATGAGGCGCGGGTGTTTTTATATCACTGTATTTCTGAAGGAAGATTATCTTTAGAAAATTTTTGATGTCATTTTCATTTTATTTCGCATGTTATATGCCTGATAAAGCAGCGTTTATGAGCTCAGCACTTCTTTGTGTACAGCCATTACTGGGGAAACCTCTGTTTCTCCCGCTTTAATGCACCTCCTGCTGGCAGAGAATTAATTTGCATTTTCAGTAAGTCTGTCTGATTTACGCAGCAAACATATTTTGGCTATCAAAAATAATCTACTCTAGAGGGACTACTTAGCTGTTGTTATTGATTCTATTTGGAAGTCTACCGGAAGTTAAGTTAGGGCCACAAAAGCGAGCATGTGCAGTAACATTTGTTTATGTTGTTGCCATTGAAACCGTCTATAACATATGTAATAATGAATCGGCCGATTTCAATATCAGTCCGATAATATCATGCATCCCCATGTATAAATGAAAATGCATGAATGCATATTTGTCATTTTAAATGAACCCAGGACTGGTGGTGGTGCTTGAGACATTGTTGGTCATTCAGTTTTTCTGTAACTAACAATAATACTGAAAATATTATACTACTGCTAATTCTACTACTAGTAATCTATTAGTAATATTTATTAGCCAATGGTTGACGATAGACATTATTTTGCCGCCTACACTCTTAAAAATAAAGGTGCTTCACGATGCCATAGAAGAACCTTTAACATCTGAAGAACCTTTCTGTTTCACAAATGGTTCTTTGTGGCGAAAGAAGGTTCTTCAGATTATAAAAAGCTAAGAAAGAGATGGTTCTTTAAAGAACCTTTGACTAAATGGTTCTTTGTGGAACCAAAAAGGGTTCTTCCATGGCATCGCTTGAAGAACCTTTTGAAGCACCTTTATTTTTAAGAGTGTAGCATGGAAATTTATTTGCATATGTGATTGATTTACTCGCATTGTAGAGGGTTGCTAGAAACATTAACAGAACTGTTTTCAACAAATTAGACATAAGATTACAATTTAATGGGCTAAAATAAAATTGATTTTAAAATAAAAACATTATTTGCAAATAATTTAATTGTATTACAATAAATTCTAGTTATTTTATTACTATTTCTTATTTCTTTCCATTATTCTTTCTTTTCTTTTTTGAATTCCCTTTAAATCCTTTATTTAAATCTTTAAAAACTAATTTCAAGACTTTGCTGTACAGTAATAAACTGTTGGTCATCATGTTAATTCTCTCAACTTTTACAGAATTAATGCTTAATGCAACCAGAAACATGCAACTATACATTAAGTGCACTAAGAGCACAAGCCCCTGACCTTAAAACACCAATCACATGTGCATTGTCATCAATCATGCTACTCATCTTAATGGCTCATGCAGTATTAAAAACACAGAAGTTTTAAAAACGCTACTTGGCCAGAATGGCCCTTGCACGGCCTCACTCATCTTCAAATGAAAGGAAGGCACATGCAGTAATAAAAACACAGATTTAAAAACGCTACTTGGCCAGAATGGCCCTTGCATGGCCTCCTTCCTTCTCTTTGAACGAAAGGATGGCAGCGGGGGGTGAAGATGGGGGAGGAGCAGGCAAACAAAGTTTTGAGATGGTTCTTCTTTTCAGCTGTGAATAAAGAGAAGACGGGCGATTGTGGTACTGACCGCACCAGTAACCCAGCCAAAAAACCTGAAAGGTAAACGCATATATGCAACCAAACACTGAAATGGGGAAATCAGCATTATAAAGTCTAAACTTAAAATGTCTAGTTCCCCTTTGTGACTTAGGAACAAAAACATTACAAAAAAAAGTCATTTTGAAACCAAAGTCAAATTAAAAGAGAAGGTTTTCCCCCTTTCCTCCTCTGACATGTGAGGATTACACTGAGGGTCCTTCATATGAATGAACCCTTTGCCCTCTTTTTCCCTCCTCTTTTCTCTTAGCACTGGAACAAAGCCTCTGAAGTCGCACACAGTGCTGTCAATCAAAACTAAGACCACTTAGCTCCTCCCACTAAATGCACCAACAGAGTGAAGGACTTTTCTATTGTCCAAAAGCAAAGGGCAGAGGCAAGCCTAAAAAAAGAGAAGAAAAAAAGATGGCAAGAATGTGGAATACAAAAGAGAAGAGATGAGAAATGAGGTCAGGAAGGATGGAGAGCAGGAATTGGGCAAAGGGAAAGTGAGCAAAAGAGAGAGAGCGAGAGAGAGAGAGAGAGAGTGAGTGTGGTGGAATTTTAATGATCAGAGAGGTGGGCTGATGAAGGATGAAATGGTTCATTAGTGATTCTGTTCTTCACGCAAGTCACTGAGACACTTACACTTGATTTCCTTTACTGAACTCACACAATGCTGCGGTGATATCCTCTCCACTAATCTCAGTTTTACAAGTGCGTAGCTGTACACAGCGGCAGTTACTGGGTTCAAAAGGATTGTAAAGTCACTTATTCGTTTTAAGAACGGTGTAAAAATTAGGGTTTGTCAGGATAAACTTTGAATGTTTACTTCTAAATGTTGAATGCTGACTGTCTAAAAGTAAAAAGCAGAAAAAAGTCTTGAAGTTTGAAGACCATTTTTACCTCTAGTATCAAACATTTAATAAAAGGCTGAGCTCTGATGAGAGGATAATTGTCTGAAAGGATCGTCCTGTGCCAAACGAGTCTGGCACAGACTGCAGCTCCGTCACTGGTGCTATTGTACAACAGGGGGTCCGTGGCAGGACTGCAGAAGTGTCTGGATCAGCAGAGTACAGCATTTCTGTCCTGCAGATATTTCTCTAATATAAACAGCTTGTCTCACTCTTCATATCAAGCATGTTTTGTTTGAAAAAAATAATACCAATAAAAAAAAAAGATCATCAACCTCTGTGACTAATCAATGGTTTAAATAATCAAAGCATAATGTTTGCAGAACATTAAACAATGGAACGTCTGGGTCATAATTAATTACAGAGTACCCAACTGATTAAATACGCGTTAGAGAGTTTTATACAAAATTTCATTAAACTTCAGTTTGAATCACTTCAAAGGGGTCATATGATGCAATTTCAAGTTTTCCTGAAGTTTTCCTCCTTTGGAGTGTTACAAGCTGTTCGCAAATAGATAAGATCCCTAAAGTTGCTAAGACTACAGTCTCAAACCCAAAGAGATATTCTTTATAAAAGTTAAGACTGGTCCATGCCCTCCTAAAACGCCTCGTTTAAAAACACCCCCACATCTACGTCACTGTGTGGGAAGATTTGCATAACGCCGCCCAAATGTTCACGCAAAGAAAGAAGGCGTAACTTTGATTCTCGCAGTAGTATTGTTGCCGCCGCCGCCATGTCGTGGAGACACTGTGCGTTTCGTTACGAAAGCGAAACTACTTTGTTTGGTCTTCCAAAAGAGGACACAACTAGAAATCAGTGGTTAAGTTATATTTACAACAACTGTTCCAGAACAGTTCAACCCAAATATTCAGATGTGAGCAGTGTATTTTACAGAGGACGAGGACTGTTTCCTGGGAGAGTAGCCTACAATGCCGGTGTTCCGGTGAATTCAGTTCCCGTTTCCCCCTCAGTCTATGATGCTGACAAATAATGCTGCCTCACAGCCTGTAAGTACGTTTTCATATTTGCCACAGACGATTAAAACGTTTTGAGCAGTGTAGAGTAGCGCTTGTTTTTTGTCATTTCTCCAATCACAAATGCAGACATGGTTTTATGTTTATGTGGCACGATGCAACGCAACGCGTAAAAAGACAGTACAAGTCATTATAATTACTAATTATGTCCCCACTGGATGCAACAAATGCCTCGTTTATAATGGGTTTTGTCTCGTCGCGCCGGGACACGGCATCACAGTACATTAAGGGGCGTAACATTTCCGTCACATGCTTGAGGTATTCGGCCAATCACAACACACTGGATAGCTGGTCAATCACAGCACACCTCGCTTTTCAGACTGATGAGCTTTGTAAAAATCGACGCATTTCAGAAAGGCGGGGCATAGATGAGAAACAATAATGTACAGTATGTGGAAAATAATGTGTTTTTGGACCTTAAACCGCATAAACACATTGCATTACACCAAACACACAAAATAATGTTTTTTTTTGGCAACGTCATATGACCCCTTTAATAGTCCTTAGTTTCTCAATTTAGTTTGTAATACATGTGATGCAGTGATACATGTGAGTTGAGGGTACATTTAAAGTCGAGGGTTCATTCTGGAGGATTTACAAAAACGAAACTAATTTGGACCAGTTTGTGTACACAGTCAGCAAGTAACAAGAAATAATCAAAATTTGATCATCTTCTGAAGTGGCTCAAGATCACAAAGCTGAGAACAGAGACCAAGCAAAAGAGACACAAAACAGCAGCACAAGTCTTTCCATTTAAACTGCTCCATGCCGACAGTGTCACACTTGGAATTTCTAAACAACAGCAGAGCTGAAGACTCTGGTGTGTAAACATGGCTGTAAATTGTTTCTTTTCTTAGGACCTCCTTTCCCTTCAAACTCATGTAGGTTAGAAATGACAGGCATATATGAGGGTACACAGAAACTCAGAAGTACAGAGAGAGGGATTGTAGGAAACCATTGTCAGAGAAACCACCCGACAAGCCCATCTCAACACAACACAACACAACACAACTAACTGCTGAATGATCATGGGAAAGCAATAATTTTCTCAGGGAGGTGAAGGACTGTGCACTATTTACTGAGAGAGAAGCGAAGTTTGGGACGGAGCCAGACTTGAAATGACCTCTAGATGACTAGGCATTAGAACTGGGCGATATGTCAAAAATATCTTATCGATAATCGCCTTTAAAAATATTGCGATATCCGATAATATCGTATACCTAAGCCCCACCAACTACCATGCCCCACCCCCGCCGAGACAACATTACCGGCATGCACCATAAACACACACCATGTTCAGTTTGGTCTTAATTATTGCCACAAAGTTTGGTTTTACTTTTCTTAGTTTGTGCTTAAACTATCAGAAAATATTAGCTTTGCTGTTATTTTGGTGTTGCTAATAATTTCCACTCTGTTGTTATGAAATTTGTGTTTGAAATGAATTTCGTTTTGTGAGGAGAACTGTTGAGGAAAAATAGTTAGAAATGACAGGCATATATGAGGGTACACAGAAACTCAGAAGTACAGAGAGAGGGATTGTAGGAAACCATTGTCAGAGAAACCACCCGACAAGCCCATCTCAACACAACACAACACAACACAACTAACTGCTGAATGATCATGGGAAAGCAATAATTTTCTCAGGGAGGTGAAGGACTGTGCACTATTTACTGAGAGAGAAGCGAAGTTTGGGACGGAGCCAGACTTGAAATGACCTCTAGATGACTAGGCATTAGAACTGGGCGATATGTCAAAAATATCTTATCGATAATCGCCTTTAAAAATATTGCGATATCCGATAATATCGTATACCTAAGCCCCACCAACTACCATGCCCCACCCCCGCCGAGACAACATTACCGGCATGCACCATAAACACACACCATGTTCAGTTTGGTCTTAATTATTGCCACAAAGTTTGGTTTTACTTTTCTTAGTTTGTGCTTAAACTATCAGAAAATATTAGCTTTGCTGTTATTTTGGTGTTGCTAATAATTTCCACTCTGTTGTTATGAAATTTGTGTTTGAAATGAATTTCGTTTTGTGAGGAGAACTGTTGAGGAAAAATAATAGAACCCAATTTCAAGTTCATCCTGGTAAAGTTGGACATTCTGGCAGTGATTGTAAGAATGATAAATGCATGTTGATGTCATACAATAATGTATTGAATAAAATATGCCTTTTTTCCGATGTTTCTCTTTCGTTTTAGCATTATCGCCTGTGTAGACACATTTCATGATGGTAAGTTTAATTTCCTTAATTATAACAATTGCAGCGTTGTTTTTAAGCTTGTAGTCAAGCTATAACGTATTTGATTTTTATCATGTATGACTAAAATCATGCAGGGATTAAAAATTAATTCTGAGCAAAAACGTTAAGGTTTTTTCTTTTTTTTTCTTTCTGGTAGCCTACTAGTTCGGAGGTCTCTTTCGGCTCGTTTTTAACGAAATAAAAATAACTGCTTTATTTAATTAGAAGCAGGGTAATTTAAATGTAATTTTTATATTGTAATTTGTATAATTTTTATTTTATTAATCAAAATACAACACCCACAATATAATATTCAGTGTTGGGCTGCCGAAACTCCGAACATATGCATGTTAAAGGGGCAAGCTGAGAAGCCTACTAATGTCTTCATCTGTTTGCAACAAAAATTTTTTAGTTTTGTTGCAAATGAATTAAGAATTTATAGTGCTATATCTCAGCTTAATTAAACAATTATATTGTATACACTGTTTACAAAATATTGCACTGAAATGTGCGCTGAAGGAATTTGCGTATTTTAATTATACCGGTCATGTTTGTGGTTTTATACAGCATCATTATACAGTCTGTTTAAATAAATATTCAGAAACACATGCAGTGCTACTTTTGTCTTTTTTCTGTTTAACTTTTATTAAACTGCAGCTCAAAATAGAATAGGCCTATACCCTAAATAAGGATCAATTATATTGGAACGCATCTCCAAAATAATCGCATACACAGATGCACGTTGCCATTACAGTAGTCAGCGCCGAACAACATACAAATAAACTATAAACTGCGGTTACAAAAGTGATTCAGTCAAGATCAGTGAAGGATTTTCTTTTCTTTTGTTCTTTGATTAACATTAATAACTGGTGGCAGCGGCTGCAATGCACGGATCCAATACACCCTTGTTTTCTCTGTCAACTCTTTACATTCACTTTAGACATAACCGATTGTATTTATGGGATATTTTGATATAATTCTGTGTGTATTTGTCCATTCTAATGTGTAAGAACGCGAGAAAGAGAGCTCAGTTCAGTGTTCACGTATATAAGAGGCGGCTTTGTGCGTGTGCTTTGTGTGTGAGTGCGCAGCACAGAAAACAGCGCGCGAGTGCATAAGTGAGTTCTATTTCGTCTTCTTGCAGTTGAATCTTTTGAAATCACAATAAATGTGCATACAGAAATCGAGATGCAGAATTGAACTGAAATGTAATTTTATAACAAGTAATTTGATTACTGACCTTCCGCATCTGATCTGATTTACAAAATTGGAATAGCTTTTCGATTCCCAACCCTCCTACTAAATTATTTAATTCTTGCATACAAAAAAAACTGTATGGTGACTATGGGGCTATGTAAAATATTTTTTGCAACTTACTAGGTTTATCATTTGTCATTTTTTCCAGATAATGTCGATAATCGTCTGTTACCTGACTGTTGACTAGTCGTCGACCGATATGGGTTTTTTGACAGACGATACCGATGCCGATATCTTGGAAAGCTATTTATTTTAAATAGGGGTGCTCCCGATTGATCGGCTACCGATCACTATCGGCCGATAATCACGTTGGGATGATTGATCGCCAGTCTCTAAAAAGGCAGATCTCAAAAAAACGATCTCAAGCTGATGACGCTGCTGTGAGAGGTTTGGCACGACTTGCAGCATCACAGTCTCAGTCCGGCGCGGGTAAAATAATTATAATGCTGAAGTTGAGGTACTCGCCTCATATTATTTCATTAAATAACTTATAAAGTCATTTGAAAACTTTGTGTGAGACGTAATTTCACAAACAGGGTGAGTGAATCACCGCGCGCGCTCTCTCACTCTTTCGCTCTCAAAATGCACAAATGGCTTCAAATCACCACACATCGCGTCTGTCTATAAGCGAGCTGCACGCTGCACAGTTGACACAGGAATTGTCACTTGCGAGGCAGAGTCACATAGTCACTAAAGTTTATAAATTGCATTTCTTTTTAATTCTTGCCAGTGTTTAACCATTCAGTGCTCGCGCGCTCTCCTGGAGACCGTGCACTCATGCACACTCGCAATGCACATATAATGCCAGGTTCACATTACTCCGTTTGCAGTGCATACATGGTGCATATTTTTTCCGCGCACATGTTAATGGATTAAAGCATTCACCGCACACGGTAGCGGTGCGGCAGTGCGTTCAGGAGCGGTGCATCTGCAGCAGTGCAGAGATAGTTTCCAGGAGTATCACTATAAATGATAAAAAGAAGGCTTTAAAAAGATTGGTATCGGTGATCGGTTTCGGCAGATACTGCTTTCTGTGATCGGCCTAAAAAATCCTGATCGGAGCACCCCTAATTTTAATTAATATTTAAGAAATTTGAAATCATTTGAAAATGGATTAAAAAATAAATGTGCAAAATAAACATACCTGTACTCTAGAAGACAAAGTTTTTTCACAAATAAATATTTAATAAAAATAATTAAAAAGGAAGTAAACACTGTAACCAACAGGGCACTCAGTATTCTGGGAAGTTTGTGTGCATTGGGAATCATATTTTTTCAAATAAAGCCAAGGTAACACTCATTTTACATACAGCACACAGTGAAAATGACATGAATATGACAGTGGGCAAATGCATAAAGCGCAGCATAATTTGAAATCAGTCACGAGTTTAAAGTTTGTTGATCGCACGCCTCCAGTAAAGCTGAACTCTCCTCCTGTCCGTATTCAATTTGCACGGACCATAGGACCTACCGTCACAGAACACATGATCATGCAGGTCACATGCACACTTCACAAGATTTCAACTAGATTCGACTAAGTCTGCAAGGTTTGTGAAATTAAATGTTCATTAGTCATTCAAAGATTTGTTTAAATTATATAAATGCATATTTGCGGAATTCTGACGGCAAACGAGAAAGTAATGTTTGCCTTTAATAATATTAAAGAAATCGTTATAATACTTTTTTGTATACATTTTAATTCCTTTGTTTAACAGTTCTATCTGATTATTAGATAGACTTCTATCCGTATTAGACAGAACTGAATGACAAGAGTGAACAAGAGGGAGAATGTGAGCACTGTGAGCTCAAGCGCTGCCACAGCCGTTCTCAGCGCCGTCAAAATAAAAGTCCCGCCTCGAACACATCGGCCAAAAAGAAAAACTTATTGGCCGATGCGATATTAGAAAAATGGTCGACCACTACTGTTGACGTTGACATCGCGATACTTACGAGACATCGTCGATATACGATAATATTGTCATATCGCCCAGCCCTACTAGGCATTACGTAAAAACTAGAAACTAAAAAGGTAAAAATAAATCAATTAAAAGGTTAAGTTTGGTAACGTTTTAAATTTTTTCATATATATCTTATATATATCAATATCTTACGCTCACCAAGGTTACCTTTGTTTAAAAATACAGTAAAACCGTAATATTGTAAAATATTATTCCATTTTAATTCATTTAATTATTATTATTCAATCTTAGAAACATTGCCAAGTTACGAAATATGATACCTGTTTCTGATGCAGAAAAGCTAGTTCATGCATTCATGACCTCTAGACTGGACTACTGTAATGCACTGCTAGCTGGTTGTCCTGCATCTTCAATAAACAAGCTACAGGTAGTCCAAAATGCAGCGGCTAGAGTCCTTACCAGGTCAAGAAAATATGATCATATTACCCCAATTTTACAGTCTCTGCACTGGCTACCTATTAAGTTCCGTATCAGTTACAAAATATTATTACTTGCCTATAAGGCCCCTAATGGGTTAGCTCCAGCGCTGAGCCTGGTTTCTCCCAAGGTTTTTTTCTCCATTCTGTCACCGATGGAGTTTTGGTTCCTTGCCGCTGTCGCCTCTGGCTTGCTTAGTTGGGGACACTTCATTTCCAGCGATTATCGTTGACTTGATTGCAAATGATTGCAAAGATACTATTTAAACTGAACTGAGCTGGATGATGACATCACTGAATTCAATGATGAACTGCCTTTAACTGAAAAATGAGTGTTTACTATTGTCATTTTGCATTATTGACACACTATTTTCCTAATTAATGCTTTGTTCAGTTGCTTTGACAATCTGTATTGTTAAAAGCGCTATATAAATAAAGGTGACTTGACTTAAATAACTGCAAAAAGACATCATATATTTCAATCACTTTTGATTAAATTACTCCTTAATGAATAAAACGGTTCTTAACACTTTTGAACAGTAATGTATCTTAACTGTCACATGCAGCAAAACAAAAACAAAATTTGAGCTGCAAGATCACACAAATTTGTTTTTTTACTATGACTACATGATTACATCCATAATCAATTCAAATTGAAGTGTTTCTTAAAACGAAGGTACTTTGATAAGAGGACTAGTTTTCCTGAATATGATGCCAGAAATTATTCTTGTCATACATGATTGTGCCGATACAAGTGCTGATTAACAAGAGGAAATGGGTGTGCAATGCAAGCACAAATCACACAGTCTTTCTCCTCTTCGTACAGACTGTTCTGATGCAAACTGAGGCGTCACTGCCAAACCACTGAAGTCAGTACAGGAGGAGAATAGCGTGTTTCATCCACACGGGCCTCTGTGATTGAGCTACAACAAACGATTTGATTTGCATTCCAAACCAAAGTCAAATTAGATGCAGAGCTCAGGTGAATGTACAGACGAATCTCCAGTAAGGGTTTTAAAGGTGAGCTGTGTCATTTTTTCAAATAGTTCTCTTATCCGAGTTTAATGTACAAAGACATGTGTAAGCTAAGACACTCATATTCGACACTCATATCTTAAAATGTTCAGATACCAAAACTGTGTCAATCGGTTACAGTGAAAATGAAAAGGAAGCAATGAACCATATATTGCTCCACCAGTCTGAGTGGTCTGAGACAGTGACAACTGTTTTTCCAAACATGGGCCACAAAAGGTTAGCAGGAGTGCTCTGGACACCTGTTTAAAATAAACGGACACATTTCACATTTAAAGTGTGTGCTAAATGTCAGGCACGATCAGAATGCCTCAAGTTCACATTATATAATGATGCTGTGAAGAAAAAAAACAACTATGTACATTTCCAGAGAAAAGGCAAGACGAATGCACTGAGGTGCCAAAGATGCCATATGTTGTGCCTGATGCACTGCTTCCGGTTTTAGCACATCACAGCCAGTATTGCACAACTGAATGTCATAAATTCTACACCAAATTAGTATGCACTCTGTTTTAATCTTAAATTAAGCAGTCTATAGTGAGTTTATCCAATGTGAACTCCTCTGAAAGGGAACAACCGATTTTCATGTATCTGCAGAAAAACAGAATAATCATGTTTAAGTTGTGATTAAACAGACATCGCAACATCTTTTCTTCCGTAATTGTGCCATGCATCTGAGTGAAACCGATTATCGAAAGAAAAACAAAACCCAAAAAAAATTAAAATAAAATAAATAGGGTGGGAACTTGGTTCTGTCCATCGGTAATTGATTGGACTTTGAGATGTCGACATTATACTCAAAAAAATTATGCGAGCTTGCAGTAAATTGCAAGAAAGGGTTAAGTGGAGATATTTGGCATTCATAACCAGAGAGATCTCTGTCGTTTTATTGGAAGTTTCAGTTATTACACTCTGAATAAAAGTTTTTTTTTGCTGTATGTTTGCCCAATAAACTTACATTGTAAGTTCACAACTGTAAACACACTTTTTTTCAGTGTTAATCAACATCACACCATAGATACCGTGGGGGTCCTTAGTATAGTATTTATTGCAACAATCAAATTTGTGTTATATAAGGTGCCAGCTTTTTCAAGTACAAAGAAATGACACTCTTGTTGTTGTTCATCCCATTTTTTATTCAGAGCTGCGTATGCATTCCTCCTGTTTCTGGCCAAAGCACCATTCTGCTATTAGGATCCGCACAGTTTTACCATTGCCATCAGTCTGTATTGTCACACACACACACACACACACACACACACAGACATTTTACACAACACTGATATACTATATTCATGGACAAATCCACATTAACTTGTCTCAATTCCACATTTGCTAAAAATGTGTTTGAACCTGCACGTCTTTGCGTGTCTGTCATCTGTGAAACAAGGAAGGCATTCAGTCATGTGCCCAATCTAATCCCCATGATCAGTAGTAGCCAACTTCTACTGGATGGAGAGGGATAAAAGACAGAAAAGTTAGAAAAACAGCAAACTATGCACGGTATAGTCTGTCCTGAAACGGCAGCTAGAAAGCAGATAAGCACAAAGCCTCATTGTGAAAGCGAGTGTTTGTAGGCCTGTCCAACAATCATGTGGTCAAGTCTCTGCAGCTCAAGCAACATTCCCAGAATTCATGTTCAGAAGAACATGAGCTATAAAAGCAGATAGTACTCCAGGGTGTCTACAGATGTGAACAAGTTCAATTTAAGACTTTTTAAGACCTTTTTAATAACCCCTTATGTGAAATTTAAGACCAAACCTGTGACGGAAATACACATTATATTACATGCGTAGTAGGGAAGCCCCGATAATCTTTTTTTCAGAACCGATCCGATCCCAAAAATTCTGAGTATCGGCTGATACCAATCCAATACTAGCAAAGTTTTTTTTTTTTAAATTAATGTAGAATTTCTATACCTCTGTGCGTTGACCTGATCATCACTGTTTTGTGTTACACAATCAATCAATAATAAATTAAAAAATATATAATCATAATCTATGACAAAAATACTATTATAAACTAGGTTAGAGGATAATTCAGCAGCAAAAGTTACTCTAGAAAAATGATGAGTGCAACATGGAGTCACAGTGTGCAGTGCTCCTCATAGAAAAGTTCAAAGCACAAAGGGAAGTGATACTGATGCGTAGTGTATTATATCTATGATAGAGTTTTAGGTTTTAAATTTCAGTTATTGTGCGTGTGAAGAACAATTCATACTGCTCTCTACTCCAGTGTTGTTTCTCCTCTATGCCCCGCCTTTCTGAAATGCGTTGATTTTTACAAAGCTCATCGGTCTGAAAAGCGAGGTGTGCTCTGATTGGCCAGCTATCCAGTGCGTTGTGATTGGCCGAATACCTCAAGCGTGTGACAGAAATGTTATGCCCCTACCATACTGTGATGCCCTGTCCGGCTGGAGCGACATTAAAACCCATTATAAACGAGGCATTTGTTGCATCCAGTGGGGACCATAATTAGGGATTATAACGACCTGTAATGTCTTTTTAGGCGTTGCGTTGCATCGCGCCGCATAAACATAACACCATGTCTGCATTTGTGATCGGAGAAATGATAACCAACAAGCGCTACTCTACACTGCCCAAAACTCGTGTTTGAATCATCAGTGGCAAATTCTTTAAATATAAAAACGTACTTACAGTCTGTGAGTCAGAACGGCCGGCATTGCAGTCTACACTACCAGGATCAGGAAACAGTCCTCCATAAAATGCGCTGGACACATCGGAATATTTGGGTTGATCTGTTCTGGAACAGTGTTGTAAAACCACTGATTTCTAGTCGTGTCCTCTTTTGGAAGGCCAAACAAAGTAGTTTCGCTTTCGCAATGAAACAAAGCATCACACACGGCATCCTAGAGTGAGTGGAGGCCAGCGGGCTTGAGAACGGCGCGGCCGGCGGGCTAGCGGCAACCACATGTGACGACTCCGGGTTGGAATCCGCTTTTTGTGGTAATGTGACCAAAAATATTTAAGACCCACTGAATCTGAATCTGAATTTAACACATTTAAGACTTTTTAAGGCCTTTTATAGGGAAAACTTTATTTAAGACATTAAGACTTTTTAAGGACCCGTAACAGAGTCACTTTCAAACAACTGTACGGTTAACATAGATGTGTTATTATGTTGGTAACTACAGTTATAAAACTGTCAACTAACTTTATTTTTCCTCAGCAAGAGGATTTATCAGTTTGTGTGTGTGTGTGTGCGCGCATAACGTGCAATAAATGTAAAATAAATTTTTCTATATAATCAATCTTCTTTTAGTATGATCTTTAAATCAATACTTTTATATTTTTCTATCACATTCTCTACCAATACAAAAAAAATATATATATTTTGATAAAGTTAATCTTCAGATGTGATGACGTCTGTCACAAGAAACTGGCTGTAATAATGAGTTATTCTGAACTGAAATAGCAGTCTATCTTTGTTTTATCTTCCAGCAGGAAACAGAAGAGACTAGATCATGTGATGGGTCACAGTAGAGTGACACAGAAATACCATGTACCGTTTTATATTAGTAGTAAGTGTTCTGATGAGCCATAGAAAGCATGCAGTCATTGATCTACAGTGAAGATGTGTTTGTGCATCTCTCTGAACTTTTTAGTACAAGTTAATTCTAATGTAAGGGTCATGAGTTGTGCTATGAGCATCAGATAAACAAGGTAATGTGTGGGTCATCATACTGTTAGCAATGACAGTCTTGAGACATTACATACGTCCCTCATTTATAAGAGCCTTGAGCTTGAAATGCACATTGAGTTTATGAAACAGAAAACCCCTGAAGACAGCTTTATTGATTACAGCTCTTTTTAAACATTGCGGCTCTGTGATGCTTTTAGCAATGCTGTTTTCGAATGCTCTGACATTTCAACTTCTGACTTAAGCAATGGCTTGAGTTTGGGAGGACATTATGTATTTGCTAAACCAATGAAAGACAGTGTTTATGAAGCCTGTTGGTAAGGTCATTTTTCTGAAGTCTGTTACAATGGCAGGTTACTCAGCTGTTTAAGCAGAGCCCAGATGATGTCACTCACCTGTGGCTAATGAGAAGAAACAGACTTAATCTCTATCCAAGCATACATAATGCATAATCAAACGTTTGAACTAGGGTGCTGCAATATACCAGTATTAGGGGTGGAACGGTTCAACTTACTCACGGTTCGGTTTGTATCACGGTTTCGGCACGGTTCGGTATGTGCTATGTTTAGGCAAAAACTATACTGTCAAATAAAAATAAAGAAAATAAGAATAATCTCTCTAACGACAAGCAATACAAATACAAATACAATGGCGTAAAGATACAAATAAAATAAACAGTGATTTTCAGTTTTTTTTTTTTTTTTAGATAGGTCTAACATTAGTTTTTAGGTACAAAAACTGAATAAAGTATTGAAATGTAAAACAGCATTGCATATTTCACTGTATGAGTGAATTCTTTGTTGTTGCTGTTTGATTAATAGTACTGTCACTTTAAGAGAATGCACTGATACAGTACGTTCAGCCGGCTATGTCTGCTATAAGATACTTACCAAGACGGGCATTTTGACAATTTTCAAAGTATGAATTTGTCCATTTAAACACAATACTTCAGAGAGAGCTTAATATTTGTGCGTGTTCTGAGGCGCGGGTTTGCGCGCTTCGGATGAGCCCACACACAAATCTTATCACTGCACGCGCAAGCTCGCCTCCTTTGGCTCTTAAATGTTTAAACTGGCAAAGCTTAAATGAGTTTAGTTTAAACGCAGATATCAACGTGTGCTGTTCAGGCTATCAGCACCCAGGAGATGACATAATAAATGACTGCTCATATTCCAGCATACGGCATTCACATTGAACAAGAGTGAATGGTTTGTCCATGTTTTTTTTCCATCGTTGTTGTTGTAATGTACTGGGAAGCCAAAAAGCGCATTCATCAACAGAAACATACATTAGCCGAACCCTGTTTGTTTTACGTGTTATTTATAGCAAACCATGTTATAGATGCGTTGTCAGATTTAAGTTGAACCGCGGTCCTAGCGCGTGCCGAACCATACGGTTCGATTTTTTCCCGCGAACCGTTCCACCCCTAACCAGTACTGACGATAACTGTGATATTTAAAAATTTAATATTTATATTTTAATACTGCACATTTTAAAACACTAAGCAATCCAGGAGCAGTACATATCTGGATAATATCAGATATATTATAGCCATATTTATATGCAAAGATGCTTGATGAAACAACTACAATCATACCTACATATCTAGATCTGTATGTCTGATTAAAAAAAATGGACTGAACAATTTAAAGTGGACTAAAGTGTTTAAGGCGGCAAATCATTTCTTCAGTCTGACTGAAATCAAACTTTAAAATGCACACTTCATCATGACACACTGCAGCTTTAAGTGATCACTGAGGCAGAACTTTCTGAACAAAGCAGACATTCTGAATTCCAAAAGTTCCCTGTACATTCTTGGTAAACCTACAAGGAGATCAAAACACAACTGTTCCAACTGGACAGAGTCCAATCATAGAGCAGAACCGGCTTCATTAAAGCTACCAGAGGCTCTATTTCCAAGCGACCGTTGCTATGACCAAATGACAACGTGCACCACCAAAAGAAGATAAACCACACCCTAACATGACTCCTTCAATTATATGTCTGTTTAACATCATTACTATCCTTAAAGGGGTCATATGATGCGATTTCAATTTTTCCTTTCTCTTTGGAGTGTTACAAGCTCTTGGTGCATAAAGAAGATCTGTAAAGTTGCAAAGACTAAAGTCTCAAATCCAAAGAGATATTCTAAAACGGCTCGTTCTAACGCCCCCACATATCTACCTCACTATGTGGAAATATTTGCGTAACGCCACCCAAATGTTCACGCAAAGAAAGAAGGCATAACTTTTATTCTCGCTGTAGTTTTGTTGTTTCCGCCGCCATGTCGCAAAGACGCTTGTGTGCTTTGTTGTGAAAGCGAAACTACTTTGTTTCGTCTTCCAAAAGAGGACGATATCTGCTTCGTCATGCCTGGAGCTGATCCGTGCTGGTTGCGGAGGAAATATTACAACTTTGCTCTGTCGATCGCTGGATCAGCTTTCACCGTGGACGAAGCATGTCCTTCCGGACGCTCCTTCGTAGAAATCGTCGGCTGCGCCGTTCTCAAGCCCACCCGCCTCTGCTCACTCTAACCCTCCGGCCGTTTCTCAAGCTAGCCCCCGGCCTCTGCTCACTGTAGGCCGCCGTGTGTGACGCTGTTTCGTTGTGAAATCTAAATTTAGTTTGGCCTTCCAAAAATGGACACGACTAGAAATCAGTGGTTAAGTTGTATTTACAACACTGTTCCAGAAACTTCAACCCAAATATTCAGATGTGTGCAGCACATTTTATGGAGGACTGTTTCCTGATCCTGGGAGAGTAGACTACAATGCCGGCTGTTCTGACTCAAAGACTAAGTACGTTTTTTATATTTAAAGAGTTTTTATATTTTATATATTTAAAGCGAGTTTTTTGGGCAGTGTAGAGTAGCGCTTGTTGTTTGTCATTTCTCCGATCACAAATGCAGACATGGTTTTAGGTTTACGTGGCGCGATGCAACGCACCGCGTAAAAAGACAGTATAAGTCATTATAATCCATCATTTTTTTCCCACTGGATGCAACTAATGCCTCGTTTATAATGGGTTTTCATGTTTTTGAATCATCACTCCGGCCTGACAGGGCATCATCACAGTATGTGAGGGGCGTAACATTTCCGTCTCACGCTTGAGGTATTCGGCCAATCACAATGCACTGGATAGCTGGCCAATCACAGCAAACCTCGCTTTTTCAGACCGATGAGCTTTGTAAAAATCGACGCGTTTCAGAAAGGCGGGGCATAGAGGAGAAACAATAATGTACAGTATGTGGAATATAATGTGTTTTTTGAACCTTAAACCGCATTAAACATTTCATTACACCAAATACACAAAATACTGTTCTTTTTAGCAGCATCATATGACCCCTTTAAACAACACACCTAAAATAACATACCTGAAGACAATCTCAATAAACACCAAACAATAAACAAAAACTTCTTGCAAAAAATCTTCTAGTGCTGTGGTTCTCAACCAAGGCCCCAAACCACCAAGGGGGGCACCACAAGATAATTTGAAATTATTTAATTATATTATAAAATAAGAACCCTAACTTAAATTCAGATGTGAAACACACACACAAATCCTATAATTTCTTTCTGTTTTTGTTAACAAAAATAATTCAGCTGTCAGAGAAACTGGTAGTGCAATAAAAATATGTTTTTGTTTGTACTTTAACAGAACTGTTGCATTTACTTTAAATAATGAAAGTTTCCAAAAAAGCCATGTCTTAAAATAAAACTAGGTGGCATTGGAATTATATTACTTTGTTATTATTATATTACTTTGTTATATTATTATTATTTTTATTTACATGTAAGGCAGTGGTAAAATTTATAAATGAGCTTACATGTACATTTATAAAAATAATTAAGCTGGTCTTTTTGTAAAAATACACACTCCGGTTAGGAGATGACAAGAGAAAAGGCTGAGTTTTCCCATGCTTCCCTAGAAATAGATGTGTAGTTGGGTGTGCGGCAGGCACTGCAGTCTCCTGTACAATCATATCATATCATATCATGTCTGCATTTCCTCAACAGTCACATGCTAATGAAAGCCAATGAAAACAATGTGCCAACACATCTATTTGCACGTACACACACCCAAACACAAATACACACAGTTCCCAATACTTCCTATAGTCATATTACTTTAAAAGACATAGATTGAGGACTGATATAATAGTATTTGGTAAACAATTTTTAGATTGTGAGAAACGCTTCCCCACTATCCCAACAAGAAGGGAATAAATAAAAATGTTTCCTATCTGTTACAAAATGTATTTGTCTTTGAATCATTCATTCAAGAGATTAATTCAAAAACACTGATTCATCCAATGAATGAAACAAGTAAATCTTAAGTGAGTCATTAAACCATTCATTCATAAATTACATGTTATTTTGTTTTAAAAAATTACATGTAATTTATGAATTAAAAAAAAAAAAACTCAATTTATCCACAATTGTGCAGCTCTATTTTTCACACAAACATCTCTTAATTAAGTCCAGTTTTTATGTAGCCTGCTGATTTTAGTTCATGGTATTCAGCTGCATCTAAATGTTTTGCAAAAAGAGACAGAATAAATATGATTGAGATAAATGTTTGAATTCTTTGGAATGGACACTGGGAATCGATACGAATCGGAATCGATAAGCAGAATCGGAATCGATAAAACTCAAACGATACACAACCCTGTTCCTGACCAGCTTTTTGATTAGCTTTTTCCTGAGACATGGAAGATGAAAGGTCATGCTGGAGGCTCAACCACCAAAAAGACTCAACAAGTCTGCTGTAACATGAGCTTAGACAAACAATCACGAGGGACACTGACCAGACAAATCTCACGTGCCGTTTGAACATACTGAGATTCAACTTTCTTGAGCAGACTCTGAAGCCAAGCTGTATGGTCACTGATGAACCATTACTAGTGAACAGACTGATGGAGTGGAGCTCCTCCTCCACTTACAACTGAGATATATACTGGAGGAGCTGAAGCGTGATGAGTACTGTTTGAAGTGCATACAACAGACCACACACACACACACACACACACACGACTATAAACACCACATTCTTTTAATGAAGAACTTTTGCCAAAACGTGCCCCTCCACAGACGAGTCCCAATTAATTTAATACAACAGCTCCAATCTTAACAGCTCATGTCAAGCTAACTGAGCACTAATGGACAGCCACAAGATCGGAGATCAAACTAAATAGATGAATGCATTAACAGGGTTGATCACCCAAAAATGAAAATACTGTCATGTTGTTTCAAACCTGTATTACTTTGTTTCTTCTGTGGAACATGCATGATGATTTATATTTTTGTGAAATGTCTCAGTGTTTTTTGTCCATACAATGGAAGTCAATTGTCACGAAAAGTCTTGAAAATATATTTTTTCATTTCACAGAATAAATCATACAGGTTTTGTACAACTTCAGGGTGAGTAAATGACCACTGAATTTTTATTTTTTTGTGAACTATCCCTTTAAGAGTGCAAGATTTAAGCATCAAATCAACTGCACACTAAACATTTAAGGCTGTGTTGTACACTTATCAATCCACACTACAAATGAGAGCCAAATCTTCTGGACCAAAGCGTCATAATAACAGATTCTACATGTGTGGGACACCATGTCCAAACCAGACATTGCCTCTCCACACTGAATATATCACTGCTGCATGACACCAGAACCTCAGAAGAGGTTTCATGTTTAATGCAGAGCAGGATTTTGGACAGTAGGCAGGGCTACCGGCTAGGGCTGTGCGATTTGGGGGAAAATAGCAAATTGCGCTTTTTGGACAGATATTGCGATTGTGATTTGATTTCCGATTTTAAATTTGCAAAGTCAAGCTTTAGCTCAATATTGTCAATAATGTGCAGCACAATATGAGTATCATTACCCTGCTGAAATAAACAATAGAAACTATCACAGAAATTCTTATAGTTTCTTATCCTTTTAGTTTTGGCCATTATTCCAATAGAATTACTGTTGTTCCATTGGTTGCCATCTGCCAGATTACATCCCACCAATAGAATCCATCAAATAGACACCATTATAGTTTACATTAAAACCAATACAATTCCCATTATAATCCTGAAATCCATTACATTTTTTATTGTGTTTTGGGAGGGGTTCTATTGTTTTTTTTTCCAGCAGGCAAGATTATAATGGTATAACTACTTTTACAGAATTAACTTAATTACTGAATTTCACAGAAAATATTTGTTTATTTTTTATAAATAAAGAACTGTATTTCTTAAGTCAATTATTAAAGTATTACATAAAATGAATAAATAAGCCTAAGTATTTGGGATTTTAAGAGCAAGTGGAAAATGTGCTGAATGTTTCATTTCATCCAAGTGAAATTAGCAAGCAGTTAGACTGAATTTACATTCGTTTTAAACGCGGAGCCAGGCGCGAGTCGACACAGGTTGCGCGTGTGTCAAGCCTCGTCCATACTGCCAGATGTGCTCGTGGAGACGTGCGGTGCGGAGCTGGGTGCGAGCATTAATGAGCATTACGAGACAGGCTGCGTGACTGTGGTATGCGTGAACGGCTCGTCCGTGACGCGGGATTCACACTGCGTGGGGCAGAGAGGAGCGAGTATGAGAAGCATTCACAGACACAGGCTGTGTGTGCGCTCTTCTGAATTGGGAATAGCGAACATGCATCATTAAACTTATTTCAAATTAATCTGTTGGGGAGATAAAATGTGTAAGATAACGTTCATGTACTAACAAAAACATCTAAGAATGTATCTTTTATTCGCCAGTACTGAAAACAGAACCGATACGGGAGCTTTTGATATGCGATGACGCAGCTCTTGGAAATTACCTTTTTTGTTCATTGTCTGTCATTTCGAAGCTTAAGTTGCATACGTTTTTCTTTAGTTTTAATTTGCCTAACTATCGATCTGACCCAGTAGACGCCATAATCCCACTGTCTCTCTCCCGCGTTCCGTTTTTTTTTTTTTTTAATTTTAAATGGTGGGTGTTTACGCAGTTGGCTAGAGCAGTGCTGATTGGGGAGAACGGAGGTGCGCTCACTCTATTGGTTAGTAAGACTGCAATTCAAGGCTGGCAGTCATGCATATGCTCTGGAGTAATATCGCGTCCATATCGCAGGCTTTGCGATTACGAAATCGCAACTTCTCAAATCGCGATTTCGATTAATCGCACAGCCCTACTACCGGCAGGCAACACCACCAAACTGATCAAATAACCTGTCTCTTGTCTGGTTAATTCAAAAGCTCAGGTTTACACAGAAGAGCTTGCAGAGTCTGATTAGGCCATGTTGTTAGACAGAGATGCAAGACGTAATACGTGAGAGACGTATTTAAGCCGGCGAAGGTTCCTCTGGTCTCGGCAGCAGCATGATTTGTTAGAGAGGCTCAGCAAAACAAAAACACTACATTCCTTGGCTCTCTCCATTATTCCCACTTCCTGTCCACCACAGCACTCTCAAAACAGAGGAATCAACAAGACAAACACACACGTCAAATCAGCAGCACCCGAGCACTCACGCACTGACTCTCACACACACCCTATGGTAAACAAAGAGCCATTTTGGTCTGTTTTGGGCACTGTGCGTGTCGAGGCACCGAAGGAGTCGCACACTGACAAAATGGGCTGCAGATACAAACACAGACAGGCAGAAACATGCATGAACAAGCACACACAAAACAGTCCTTCTTTCGAGCCCATTAAACTGGTACCACATTAGTTAAACTGTGATACATGAAATAAACTTTTGATTAGAGCAGGAGACCGAAAGAGGAATACCTAGTAAATGCCCCCATGCTTGGTTAAACTACAATTAACTTGATTTCCTGGTTGGTTCAAGAACATAACGAATATACATAGAAGAAATATACTCTGGTCAGTTGGTCTGCCCTCCATCGCAATACAAAAAAGAAAAAATATATAACAAACTTATTGTAAGTTTTTGAGCTTCAACTGTTCTGCTACTGGACAAAGTGTGGTCTTGGTGTAAACAGATTTATGGAAAGAAACAACATTCCACACGAACATTTATCTTCACTGCAGTGCTGAGTTCAGTCTTTACTTGGATTGTATGAAGTTCCTTGAAGCAGCAGGTTATAAAAAGTGGAGAGATATTCTTACAAATATGTCCAGATGCTAAGCAGAAACTTCTAAATACCGGTATAAATGTTTATATGATAAAAAAAAAGTGTCATATTGCGATATCAATGATATAGCGACGCAATGACGTATGGCGGATATACGTTCCCTAGCGCTCACAACAACACCACCACAAACCCAATAGGTGTATTCGAACTGAAGCAGCGCTGCGCAGACTGATCGGTGTATGATTTCAAAGTATCGCGAGAGCGGTTCTAGAGCATATTCGAGCGCACACTCTTACCTTCAAAAATAGGCGCGGCACATATCTTTAGCGGGTGGGACGCTTCTGAAACGTGCCGTGGCTCCGCTGGTGTAAACACAAGCATTGACTAGAGTGGCCGCGTCGGAGCCGTAACGCGCCGCAGACACGTGCAGTGTAAATAAGGGGTAAGTTAGTGCTGGGCGGTATACCGGTTCATACCGAATACCGGTGTTTATTTTTGTTATGATATGAATTTTTAAAATACCGCAATACCGTTGTATGTCGCTTAAACAATGTTCGGAACGGGACACTGTTTGAAAGGGGTCCCTTTTCACTGTTGCACTGTAGTGAGGGAAGAGCTGTATGTGTTACTAAGCGTGAAAGTTCCAAAACTGAAGCTGTAGAACTAATAGAACGTGATGACACAGAAGAACTCATCCACAATATCCACATTGACCTCCACAAATATCCACCGCCCCCTGCCATCAGCTCCCGCGTCTCACACACACGAGCGCGACTTTAGCACTAGATTTAGCAACTTTCAGACCCTTTTAGCGGCTTTTTTCCATAGAATATTCATACTGACAAACCTAATGACTTTTTTGGGATAAACCTTAGCTATGGTTCAGTTGGAAGATTTCGCCAGTGCTGTCCCGCGAACGCGAGGTCTGACTCTCCCGGAGAAGTGTCACCTCTCTCGGCGTCTGTTCTGTGCAGTGAGCGGCAGAGAAGCAGCTCTTTCAGTTGGCCGCACCGCAGCCGACTCGTCAAAAAATGAGTACAAAACAGCATTTCCTAGCACCTGTCGCTTACTGATTGTTTGGAATTATACATATGAACGTAGTTCGTCTGTTAATACCACATGCACTTTTTTGTTTGTTATTTTTTTAGTTTGTTACTCAGATGCAGGCAGTGCGCTGCATGAGACAAAGTAATATAGCCAAAACAACCGCATAGCCGCTCTTTAGTGTAGATGCTAGTGGTTAAACGGATCGTAGCTGATCCGTGATCCATACGGACCAAGCCCCACGGTTTCGGCACGTATGTGATCAGAGGATTAATTGCCAAATTTAACCATAATAGAGTATACGTTTATCATTTGTTCGTATTTACACAAGCAAGCGAATTTTAAACAATTCCAGAGAGAAAAGACGAAAGGGAACTCGATTCGGTACTCGCGCGCTGTTCTCACACAGCCGCACATGCGTTTCAGATGGCGCGCGAACACCGAAATGAATCCTCTTCTGAATCCTCTGAACAGACACATACACATAAAATTATGACAAAATACCCATCTCGACAATCATTCAGGTAAATGCAGTCAGTTATATCTCAAGTGAATGAAAACAGCTGAGAAAGATATCGGCTGTGAAGTGTATCATTATATCGGATCCGTGCATCAGATCTTAAAGGGACAGCGGCCTTTAAATACTGCTGCTCTCATTAATTATCATCACACAACAAAACAGCTGTGATAAAAATCTATATTTAATTTATACAGTGAACACCATGCAGTGTTATTTTCCCTAATTATTACATTTCTGTATTTGAATACTACCAACCTTATTTTATTTGTAACATATTCTGTTGTATTTACCTATGCTTGTAATTTGTGTATTTGTTCTTATTTTTACTGGCTGTTCTCTTGTCTCTTTAATCATGTATAAACTTTCTTAGTTAATCTAGTAGTATTCGCTGTGGTATCAAAGAAGTACTTCGCTTTAAGTAATAAATGGAAAGCAAGTTAAATTGAAATATTTTTCTTTTCTTGCTGATTCAAAAAATGATCCGATCCTAGGTCAAAAACCGTAATGTGATCCGAACCGTGAGATTTGTGATCCGTTGAACCACTAGTTTAAGGTCATTTTTGGGTCTTGATTTTGAGTATCGGTGCGATTGGAGACTGTAACATTTGTTTGTCTATTACACACTGTGTTTTCAGTTAACACCCTTAAACCTCATGTGCAAGCTAATGCATTAAAGACATGTTCGCTCTTGTAGTTTTGTTCTTGAAGTGCTCAAATGAGCTTAAGATGTGTGCACAGTTTTGGTTAATGTGACTTCGTTCAGAAAAGGAAGATTCTTACATATCTGCTTTATGACACAAGATATCACTCTTTGGGCCTGCTATCGATCCCTCCAGAGAGAGGGGGGCCTCTATGCTTGTAATTTGTGTATTTGTTCTTATTTTTACTGGCTGTTCTCTTGTCTCTTTAATCATGTATAAACTTTCTTAGTTAATCTAGTAGTATTCGCTGTGGTATCAAAGAAGTACTTCGCTTTAAGTAATAAATGGAAAGCAAGTTAAATTGAAATATTTTTCTTTTCTTGCTGATTCAAAAAATGATCCGATCCTAGGTCAAAAACCGTAATGTGATCCGAACCGTGAGATTTGTTATCCGTTGTACCACTAGTATATGCATGTTGATTTTATCAGACGATGCTGCGATTATAAATAAGAGTGACATCATGGTTAACATGTATTAAAAGGGGTCGTGTTTAGTCACTATTTAGTGTGGTATTTTTTGACAATATTCACTCATCATGACAGTAAAATAGGGCATTCTAAGTCAATATACTGCAGTATTTCCTCTCTCAATCAGTAGAAAATATGGTTAACACACGGTCATGCATGAAAAAAAAAATACTGTCATGTACCGTGAAACCGGTATAATTTTGAAAAATACCATGATATAAATTTTTGGTCATACTGCCCAGCACTAGTGTAAGTCGCTCATGGTATTTTGATGTCATACACCGATCGGTCTGCTTCAAGTTGAACACACAGCTGCTGCTGCCACCTTATGACAACAGATTTACACTTCAAATTAGGTAGTCTGTCATTGATGACAGTAGCTCATTGGAAAAGGATGGAAAATGCCCTTCATTTTGTTTGCACTAATAAATGCTGCTGCCTGCCAGCTCCAATCACCAATAAAACGTTCCATGTTTTTTCCTATATCGTCATAAATATCGTTATCACAAATATTCTTGAAATAGAGATATAATTTTGAGGCTATATCACCCACCCCTAGTAACCAATCAATCATTTGTTTTTTTTAAAGATCCTGAATGTCCCATATGCACTCACTTTTATATTTATGAAATTTTTAGTGGTGTTTTTAAAGATCAAATTTAAGTGAGCGATAGATGACAGCAAAGGCAATCAATATAATATTAATATAGGCCTACTGTTCATGCCTAGTGCACATCATTCTATTTTCGTTAAAACAAAATGTATGAAAAGGCAGATGTTAAATATTTTTTATAGGTTAATAATCAGGGTCTGCACTCAGTTTGTGATACTTTGCCTATTTTAGAATAAAAAGTAGGGATGCATCAATTCAGTTAGCCCACGGTTCAATAAATACCACAGTTTTTGGTTTAGTTCTTTTTTGCTATTTTTAAATGCTATTTAAAAAAAAACAGAAGTATTATTTTTATGGATTGGCCATTATTTAGTGCTATGAACACATGTAATGCCTCCCTCGCACCCTCGCGCAGAAAATCCACATATACATTATAGAAGAAATACAACTCAGGACGCTACAGGAAATCCCTAATATGGACAAAAACAGCCAGCTATCGCTCTAACTGAATGAAAGACAGAAACACTTTGAATGATGACATTAAAAAAAAACCTTAAGATAATAAACACTGTACTGCGACAATGTTTATCTGTGTTCTTAAAACCACCTCGAGTATTTTAATAATTAAGTAACGTTATATTTATAATCCACTGATAATCGCTGTTATTCCAGTGTAGAATTTATTTCTGCGTCATTCTGTGATAAGAAGCCACATCAGATCAAGAGGAAAATTATTTTAAATATTTGTCTGATGTTGTGCACTAAAATAATGTTATAATGATCTTTTTTGTTGTTGACCAAAAGGTTTAGTCATTACAAGGGAAGATCCTCGGTGTGTGTTGCTTTTTCAGATGCAGGCGTTTCCTCAACTCAGCACGCAGACTCACGGACACACATACAGAGCCAGCTTGGAGAGAAATAAAACGCACAGAAATGTAAAAGCAAAACCTAAAAAAACGCTCTGATTGGTTGAACTCTTCATCTTTTTCTGTTGCTTGTTTTGAATACTGCACGTGGACAGAGGCGTCACCAGGTTTTTGCGCAGTTTAGAGTGACAAATCGGACCAGCGTACTTTGAGGTCAAAATGCGTATCTGCTACGCAAAATGTGTACAGGTTGGCAGGTCTGAAAATGCAAATCTGAAATGACCTTTGCACAATGAGTATCACAGCAATTGTCCAACGCTGCCAGCTGCCAGTCATCATTTATTTAGGTGCCATTTTAAAAGCTCTTTCTCTTGAGCTGGACTAGTGTTCAGGTCAATCAACCTTCAAAGTCACAAGAGAAGTCATCAGTCAGAGTGCTTGACCACCAATGAGAATAAACAACATGAAAGTGCATAGCTGATGAACTTCCTTCCTGTCTTGACAGAGACCTTTGTAACTTTGCTTTTCACTGCAGTAAATCAATAAAGCACTTTCACATCACAAATAGGGATGCTCCGATCCGCCTTTTTCGCCTCCGATACCTAGGGTTCGGTATTGGCCGATACCGATCCGATACCAGTTAAGTTTTTTCCCCCCATTTAAATAAATGTAGAATTTATATATCTCTGTATATCTCAGTGTGTGGAACTGATAATCATTCTTTCACAATCTACTAGACACAGACTACTTCATTATAAAGAAAAATAAAATAAACAATAAATATGAAAAAAATATAGGCCCATGTATATTTATAATCTATGACAAAAATGTATTATAAACTAGGTTATTCTAGAAAAATTAGTGCACAATTTTAGAAATCCAAACATTTAGTGAAAAAACAATATTTTGTGGGGAACAAATAAAAGTGTTGCACTAAATATGGTAAAATGTTACACATTGCTATTTGTATTATAAAATCCATTCATTAAAAACATTCTTATGTTTAAAGGGGTCATATGATGCGATTTCAATTTTTCCTTTCTCTTTGGAGTGTTACAAGCTCTTGGTGCATAAAGAAGATCTGTAAAGTTGCAAAGACTAAAGTCTCAAATCCAAAGAGATATTCTTTATAAAAGTTAAGAGTCAGCCACACCTACCTAACGGCTCGTTCTAACACGCCCCCACATATCTAGGTCACTATGTGGAAATATTAGCATAATGCAGCCCAAATGTGCACGCAAAGAAAGAAGGCGTGGTTTCAGGAACAGCAGTAGTGTTGATGCAGCCATGTCAGGGAGACGCTGTGTGATTCAGTGCGAAAGCAAAAGCACTTTATTTGGCCTTCCGGAAGTAGATGCAATTAGGAATCACTGGTTAAGATTTATTTACAACAGAACAGCACAACCCAGATGTTTGAATTTGTGCAATGCATTTTATTGAACCTAGAAGAGTACAAAGCCTGCGCTTGTCAAAGGAGGGGGCTTTGTAGAAAACGAAGCGTTTGAGAGAGGCGGGGCATAGAGGACCTACAATAACGTACAGTATTTGAAAAATAATGTATTTTTTGAACATTAAAGCATGTCAACATATTCTGTTACACCAAATACACAAAATAATGATCTTTAAAATAGCATCATATGACCCCTTTAAGTATATACTATAAACTTAAAATAAATTTTTTGAATGTATAGCATATTTTTTAATAAGGCAACAACATATGATAGATACGATTAGGCCTGTCACGATAACAACTTTTTGTTGTGCGATATATTGCCCCAGAAATAATTGCGATAAGCGATATCATTGTCATTTTAAAGACCATTTTATGCCACTGAATATATAATCATAATGTAACAGCATAATAATGCAAGAAGGCCTACATGCTTCCAAATGACAACAAACTTTTAATTTAAGAAAATTTAGATCATGGACAGTGTTTCCCCTAGGTTTACGGCTTTGGGGGGGGTAGATTCCGGTTTATTTTTTATTTTTGACTCCTTTTTAATGACTCTCAGAGCAGTTCTGGAGATGTTGTTCATGTATTTATGTCCTCATTTAGTGAGACGGCAGACGTTAATATCACCGGAAGCGTCACAAGCGTTTCAGTATGAGTACTACACAAAACCACGGGTTTGCGCCATTCATTAACACAGAGACACGCAGAATTCATATTTAATTAAATAAAATTAACTTGACCTTCAAGGGGGGCGGGCAACAGCTATTGAGCCTTTCTTTTAACAGTTTTAAATTTCAGTTACTGTGCACGTTAAAAACTATTTATAGTCTTTTCTACGCCCGTGTTTTGTTCTCACAGACACCCGGTAGCAAGCAACAAAACAACATTAAACTCCGGCAAGAAGTTAAAGTCCTTTTCGCAAAATCATAGACATGTATTTACAAATCAAGTATAATGGGAACACAGAATGATCTTGGAGAGCTTTACCGAGCTGACTGCTGTAACCGAACGCGACCAGGGTTTAAAGTCTGAACGAATGACTGACAGCCACAGTGGAGAAAAGAGTTTGTGTGAACTTTAATGAAAGGACTTAAATATTCATATGTAGCTCACATTAAGCTACCGTATGGCTTCAGAAGTAACGCAGAATAATTTGCACAATCTGAGAAAAAATAAATAAAAATCTCCGATTTGGATCGGCTCTCTCTGACCGATACCCGATCTGAGAAAAATGGCACTATCGGAGCCGATACCCGATATGAATATCGGATCGGCGCATCCCTAATCACAAATGCTCCAAACTTGAAAAAAAAAAAAAGGTTATTTAGATAAAGATTGATAAAGGTTGTTTAAAACAAAATGTGGCCACTTACCACATAAAGTTATCTGTTTGTCATATCAAGTGAGAGATCAGTAAGGGACCACACACCCCTTACTTTCTCATTGCTGTTCATAGTAAGTTGATATTTACAGTCAAATGCAAAACACATCTAACTTCCAACAAAGATAAAACGTAGGAGTCGGAGATGCTACATGTCCACGTAGCAACCGCAGTGTGCTCTCCACGTGGGCTAGTCTTGCATCCTGTGGCCATGGAAATGTGAGTTTGTGGGGATTTGCTATACAGCTTCTGTGTGTTGCATGAGTCACCAACAAGAACAAGCAAACTGTAGAGAGAAAAGACCACTAGCACGTAGTATCAGCACCCTGGGTACAAATCACTCACTAAAACATCTTTTATCACATTTATCAGGGAAAACATGCCATTTACAAAGACAAGGCATATAGGACAAACACACCCAACCCTTGCCTTATTAATAGCTTACTGTAATAAAAGGCCTGTATCTTCTCAGTCAAAGCAGGAGACCAGAGTTCAGATGACAGGGTGCCGCACAGACGGCATCTACAGTAACACACATCCCAGTATCTGGAGGAGATCAGCCAGACTGGGCCATCTGTACTGGAGTCTGTGTGTTTACTGTCCCACTGCTCCACACACAGAGAGAGATTTACACGACAGGTGTTGAGGCAGATAGAGGAGGAGCTGCTGGAAGGCTCAGATCCATGGAAATGTTCATATTGTGACAAGTAAACAGTAATCATGAGGATGTGCTTGTGGGTGAAGCACGCGCTGTCTTGAAATGTAAAGTAACTGTGACCTGTTCAAAAGTCTAGATGGCCCAGGTACCAGGGCTCAGAAAATAATCATGAAAATAATCTTAGGAAAATAAGAGTAGTTTGTAAAAATGCTCCTAAGTGCAATTATTGAAAATTCTTAAGTTCTAAAATATTCTTTAGTGTTTTCTGATTGTATGGCGGTTCTTGCCGATAAAAACTTCAACAGCTCTTTTTACGCTGCCTATAGATAACTGTAGTAATTATAAGTGCACAAAAAATGAATTTGGATAGTTGTTACTGAATTCAGCAAAAACTCACATAATGCATAATTAAGAACGATCTTTGTTTACACTATCGATCATTGATGTCACTTCAGAGAACTCATGCACATCCCTAGTAATAATAATAATATATATTATATGTAGCTAGTGTTATGTTGTAAAGGTTAACATTTGAAACTACAAATTCATAAAAAAATCTCACTTTTGGGGATTTGAGATAAGTTGGAGCTTTTCCTAACTTTGAGAGGTTATTTCCAATGATTTTTTAAGACCAATGTTTTCTAGATTTCTTGAAGTTCCTTCTTAGGTTTTGCCTTTAGAACAATTTTAAGAAAAAAAAAAAAAAAAAAAAAATATTAAAGAAATGTTTTTGGGAATACAAAATAATTTTACTTAATTTTTTTTGAAGTTCCTTTTTAGGTTTTGCCTTTAAAAAAATTTTAAAAAAAAAAAAAAAAAAAAAAAAATATTAAAGAAATGTTTTTGGGAATACAAAATAATTTTACTTAATTGTTCAGCTAAAAATAAAAGAAAACGGCAGAAATGTATTCTTAAGAATGTTTTGTGAATTTGGCCCCAGAAACCAAATCTATGACATGAGAAAAAGTAATGAGTAAAGAGTAAAACATTAATATTTTCCAAATAACTGACTATTAAAAAAATGCTCAACACATATGTTTATATGTGAAAATCATATCAATTATCAATATAGAGATTTTGGAGTTTTATTTGGGATCATATGATGCTCACAATGTTTGTCTCCGGTTCACATCACAAGACCACACTGTAACAACTGAAAAGCAGGCACAGCGTATGAACAGGAACAGGTACACCCTGCTGTATCAAAGGGTATTCATTTATAAGGCTGAAAAACACAAGTAGAGCTGTAAAGCATTAGGTCTAAAGGCGGTAAATGATTATAAGGTGTGTTTACTGGTCAGAGGTGAACACAGGGAAGTTGAGCTCGAGTTGTGCGACATGTAGTAACACTGACGCTACACTGTGCTCGATGACGACTGGTGCCGCCCATGTTTACCCAGAAAGACAGGTGACTGGCTCATGTTTCTGGTGCAAGTGTGTAACATTACAGAGACACGAAAACAGATGTGCATGCTGATCTAAAACAGTGCAGTTTAGTGCACGCAAACATTTACAATGACACCAAGTCTACACACTTATTACCCTCAATAGTAAAGACAGAAATGCAGATTATAGACAGTGAGCCTCAGAGAGGGTGAGGGGCTGCCAGTAGGGCCTTTCGCACCGCTTTAGTTCCAGAACTAAATGTACAGTACTAAAGTACTGGGACGATTTTGCGCGAACTATTTCTCAGTACCATTTAAAGGGTTGCATTCGCACCGAGAGTGTGTACTAAGAAGTGACGTAAGCCGGTCGACAGCGTCGTCATTTGTGCGCGGCGTTCAACAACAGAAACAAAGAACAACGTTAACAACAGGAGGATGGAGGACGCTGTGATCGGAGCTGTGTTTTTGTTGTGTCTTGCGGGTTTCACGATAATGGACATGGAAAGTCGACGTATACATAAAGCAATTGAAAGAACGGGAAGGAGGACTAAGAATCTCCAACGACAACTGGCAGTGCTACATTAGCTACAAGTGCCTGCACTTCAGCGTCCGTCCATCTATCGCTGTTCTCCATATTTGCGAAATAAGTTGACACAATGTTTACAGTATGTTTACACGGCATTTTAAATCATGGCGGGGGTGGGGGTAATTATACACTTTTGGCCAATCAATGTCTACTTGCGTCACGATTAGTACCAGTTGTGCTGGTTAGACCCTGCTCTGGAGTAGGAGCTAATTTGGTTCTCGAAAAAGGCAGTCCGGTACTAAAACCGCACCCAGTTCCGGCAGTGCGAAAACGCCAAAAAGTGGGTAGTTCCACAATTAGTTCTGGTACTATGAAAAGGTTCCCGCGGTGCAAAAGGCCCTAGTGTTAATCTTCCTCCGGAATCAAACCCCCTGAGAGGGGCGGGGACAGAATGTGTGAGCCAGCTGCTCCCCAGCTCAGACAAAAGGAAGCAGGGTAACACGCTTTAGGCTGGTTTAAGCCTAGTCCAAATCAAGAGCATAATCTCATGAAACAAGTGACTGTGAGAGTGAGATGACAAGAGACACTTTGAGTGTTCTTTGTTTCTTGAGGAACTGGCAGCCACTGCAAGATTTCAGTGCCAATGTGTTAAATCATCACAGTCCTATTCCTGCTCAGAATTTCCTCTCTTCAACAGGAGGATTAATTTTACACGTGCATCAGTGCACTAGCTGCCACTCTATGAAATGCTATATATGGCATTTCATCTTCAACAGAGAATGACCAATATTACTTTATGACCATTAGCCATACTGGTCATGATAATAGAATATAACAGAACTGGTAATGTTTTAAAACTTTAAAAACGTCACATTTTAAAAACTGGTAAAGATTAATATTTATATAAAAACTATTATTATTATTATTATTATTATTATTATTATTAGGGCTGGACATAGTCTTGACTAAAGATTTTCTTAGTTGACTATTAGTCGTTCATTAAAGCAATAAGTCGACTAATCGAACATTTATAGTATTCACTTAATTACTTAAGTATACGGGGAGAAAATGGTTTGAGTTTCAGGGCTGGGAAAGAGTGTTAAAGGGATAGTTCACCCAAAAATTTAAATTGTCATTAATTACTCACTCTCATGTCGTTCCAAACCCGTAAGACCTCCATTCATCTTCAGAACACAAATTAAAGGGGTCATATGATGTTGCTAAAAAGAACATTATTTTGTGTATTTGGTGTAATGAAATGTGTTTATGCGGTTTAAGGTAAAAAAAAAAAAAAAAAACACATAATTTTCCACATACTGTACATTATTGTTTCTCCTCTATGCCCCGCCTTTCTGAAACGTGTAGATTTTTACAAAGCTCATCGGTCTGAAAAGCGAGGTGTGCTCTGATTGGCCAGCTATCCAGTGCGTTGGGATTGGCCGAATACCTCAAGCGTGTGACGGAAATGTTAAGCCCCTTACCATACTGTGATGCCCTGTCCGGCCGGAGTGACAAAAATCAATAAAACCTATTACAAACGAGCCATTTGTTGCATCCAGTGGGGACATAATTACGGATTATAATGACTTATACTGTCTTTTTACGCGTTGCATTGCATTGCGCAGCGTAAACATAAAACCATGTCTGCATTTGTGACCGGAGAAATGACAAAACAACAAGCGCTACTCTACACTCTAAACTCGCATTTGAATCAGTGGCAAATTCTTTAAATATGAAAACGTACTTTTTTTTACGGCGGGCTTGAGTGAGTGGCGGTCAGCGGGCTAGAGTGAGTGGCGGCCGGCGGACTTGCGGCAACCACATGTGACGAATCCCCGGGCTGGACTCCGCTTCGTCCACGGTGAAAGCCAATTCGGCGATCCACAGCGCAAAGTTGATGTATTTCCTCAGCGACCAGCACGGATCAGCTCCAGGCATGACGAAGCGGATATCGTCCTCTTTTGGAAGACCAAACAAAGTAGTTTCATCTTCACGACATGGCGGCTGCGGCAACAACAATACTACAGCGAGAATAAAAGTTACACCTTCTTTCTTTGCGTGAACGTTTGGGCGGCATTATGCAAATCTTCCCACATCGTGATGTAGATATGTGGGGGCGGGTTAGAAAGTGCCGTTTTAGGCAGGCGTGGTTGACTCTTAACTTTTATAAAGAATATCTCTTTGGATTTGAGACTTTAGTCTTTGCAACTTTACAGATCTTCTTTATGCACCAAGCGCTTGTAAAACTTCAAAGATAAAGGAAAAATTGAAATCGCATCATATGGCCCCTTAAATAGAACGTAAGTGTAACATCATTTACATAAATAACAACTTGCCAACACAATAACTTAAATATAAAAAGAAACCTCTTTTGGTAGAAAAACGACTAAATAATAATAATTTAAAAAAACTTTTTTTCTTTCCAAAAGGGAAATTAACTAAAATAAATAAATGAAACAAATACCACAAACTGTAACACTTAGAAAAATATATTTGTACACATTTTTTTTTAAATGAACAGTCCTACGGACAAGTAACATGAAAACTTTTTTGGTGCAAACAAAATAAATAGGCTAAAAAACATTTAAAAAAAAGATTCCGATTTCCGATTTTTCACTAGTGTGATCTGCCGTTACCGATTTTTGCAGATTCTGATTTTCTTTCTAAGAACTATAATTGACAGCATATACAAACAAAAATCTACTTTTCTTCAACGTAAAGTTTTATTTCCTTAAAAAAAACAAGTAAAAAGTCAGTAATAAAATAAGAACAAATAAAAAAAATGGCAAACAACAGCACAAATAAATGCAATAGAATAAAGAGAGCTATGAAAAAGTTTTTCAGGTTAAGTTTTTATTCAGGTAAGAAATACAACAGAAAATAAAGTAATCAAATGTGATTACTTTAACTTCTATAGTTTTCATTGTAAAAATTAAATACAGATTAATTCTTACCATTAAAGTTATAAAACGTATTCAGTCAAGAGCAGAAAATTATTTTCTGTCTTTTGTTCTTTGATTAACATGACAGACAGCAGCAGGAATATTGGACTGCGGTCCCTTTAAGAGTTTATCCACAGACCCAATATACTGTTACACAACATGCGTTCTCTTTCTCAACTATTTAACGTTCCGAAACTGACTGTTTAACTGAATACTCGCCAAGACGGGCATTTTGACATAATTTTGTATGTATTTGACCGTTTTAGCACAGTTAGCCACTCATTTTGGTATTTGTGGCTCACAAGCTGTTTGAGACTGAGCGCGGATTGTGTGCTCCACTAATATAGATCAGTTCTGGTGCGAGCGCTTTTGGTACAAGCGCGAAATCTGCGGGAATGACTATAATGCGCAATACAAGCATTATTTAACCGCAGGGAATGAGACGTGTGTGAGAGAGAAGGGGTCGTCGGAGAGATGAGACTGAGAATGCACGGCTGATGTTATTGCCTGTGCCGCTGGTAACAAAACGGATCGGCTCGAAATCGGAAAGAAGTGAGACTGACCGACCGATCCGGGCCGATCATGAGGAAAATCGGCCGATTCCGATCCCTGGCCGATCGATCGGTGCATCTCTTATTATCGTGCTAATTTATGTAATTATTTACTTAGTTTTATTGCGAAAAAGTGAACCAACTCCAGCGTAAGGCTAAAAGCAGCCTAATGTTTTTAATATGACTGAATTTGTATTTAACATGATAACAAATTAATAGAAACATCGTAAGCTACTAATTATAATGCTTACATTTCCTCAGTTATTCAAAAAGCAGCTACAGAAAACGAGCAAAGAACATTACCAAGAACAACATCACAAGCTCAGTCTAGTGCGAGTTTATGCACTTTAAAAACACTCCCGTTAAAATCAGTAAATATACACTGCATGATGAATAAATCTCTTATACTTACATCTCACGTACAGCTGCACTTTGTTGTTTATGATGAGAGAATTTGTGAGTCAGAATTCAGTCAGCGCGCGCTGAACAACAGAACTCTGCTGTTTCAGTGATGACTCATTTGAACGCATCTGATTGGCCAATGCATTCATAAGCTCAGAATAATCGTGTGTGATTGGTTAGAACGCGCAATACTGTAAAAACGCGGAAAAAGAAATATAATGCAACAAATAAGCCCTAATATTAATTAGATTGTATTACTAGCCTGATAATAATAATAATAATAATAATAATCGTCTTGCTATCGTCAAAGGCATCTGCTACAGGCGATATCTCTGTCTTTCGTCGATACACGATACTATCGTCTAACGGCACAACCCTACTGTCACTATTGTTTTTTCCCTCCGATCTCATTTTTCTCATTTACATGGATCAGCCAGGCAAGCCATGTTAACTAACTGTCCGCCACTGACTGTGTGACTTCGTCACTTCTTGTGGAATTCTTTTTTCCTTCGACTAACCAACTAATGGAAAATTTAGTTGGCCAAGCCTCTTCTAGTCGACTAATGGTTAGTCGACTGTTAGGGAGCATATTTTGATCAAATAAATGGTGAGCATAAGAGACTTCTTTCAAAAACACTTTTGAACAGTAGTGTTAAAAATATATACAAAGATACACACACAGAGGGATAATTTTAATCAAAAAATTCGTGTTCTTTAAAAATTACTATAGAATGAAAACAAATAAGTACCTTTTAAATGCTCAAAACTAAAAATCCTTATCTTAAACTTTATGCTGTGGTGTCATAATAAATTTAAAGGAGAATTCTGAAGAGAGCAAGAGAACAGACTGTGTGAAAGAGGCTCAGCACAGTGTGATCTCAAAGTCCTCTGCAGTCTGAGCAGCACGAGAAAAGAGGCGAGAGGGAGGAGAGGGATGGGGGACGAGGTTAGGTTTACTGCAGCACACACAATGGCAGCTGTGATTTATGTGGACTGCTGGCCCAGTTCTGTGGGCTGTAGGGGGAAGCCCTCATTTACCAACATCTCATGTGCTGGCTCACACAACAGCAAAAAGTCAAGACAATGACTAGACTAAACGAGCTCTGACTGAGGTACATGCAGTAAAACTACTGTTACCATAAAGAAAGAACTTGGAATTTACTTATATGGTTTTACTATATCTGCATCACGTATTTCCCCGTTGATGTATTGCACGTACATTTCGAAATGTCAGAAGCGTATGAAACATGGCGGGAGCCACTATGTATATGTTCTCACATTTGGTTATATTAGTGTGTCATAATCAGGAACTTCATGAAGATCGGCTAGATGCAGTGAATGTCGAAAAACAATTAAAGATGACAGCCAGAATGACAGCATTAAATCTTAGAACGTATCACATCTTAAAGCACATCCACAAAGGTTAGCAACATTAACTCACATATATGCTGCAGTTTGTCCTGTTGAAAACATGAACGAAAAATCTTGCCTTAAAGGGATAGTTCACCCAAAAATGATATAAATCTGATATAAAATTTGATGTTTATCTGATTACCCCCCTTACCTCCTTGATGTAGGTGACTGTTTCTTCAGTAGAACACATTTTTTTAAGTCCAACCGTTGGAGTCTATCAGTCTTATAATGCATGGCAATGGTAACAAAATCTATGAGTGTAAAAAAAACATGCACAGACAAATCCAAATTAAACCCTGCAGCTTGTGACGACACATTGATGTCCTAACACACGAAACGTTCGGTTTGTGCCAGAAACCGAACAGTATTTATATAATTTTTTACCTCTGATACACTACTATGTCCAACTGCTTTGAGCGCGCGCACGGCTTTCGGTGCGTGAGGTGTATACGCGCTCTGGCATAGTTTACACAAGCACCAGAAGCGATCTCTCGCGCGTATACGTCACTCATTGTTTACACAGTGCACAGTCATTGTAGGTACGATGACTAATCAAAATGGTACTAACTTGCGCTTATCCGGATTGTTCAAACCGACTTCTGAGCCTGCTCGCCTGAAGTTATGGTTGATTGCTCTTCGGCTGGATATCAAAACACTGTGACGAGTCGGCTGCCTCCCCCTAATTATCAGCATCACCCCGTCCCTTAATCGCCGCCCTTCGCCAGGCTCCCGACATGAATGGGTGCGTGAGAGAGGAGGGGCGCTGAAATAGCCAGGGCTGGCGGTGTGTGATGGGGCACACCTGAACCGAATGGAGCCTCATCACCGCCGCTATTTAAATGCCGAGCGCGCCTTTCCTCGGGAGACCGGTCTCTTCCCCGTGCATGCACGCTGGTGTCCTCGTGGGTCCAGGAGGGGTGCGTAGAGGGACTCCTTGTGCCGCCAGAGTCGTGAGCTGCCTGACCCGCAGTCCGGACGAGAACCGCACCCGTTACACGGCCATCGGGCAAGGATGCTGGTCCGTCTAGTCCCTTCAAGCGCCGTGAGCAAAGAGAAGGACGAAGTCGCTGATAGAAGCCGCCGCCCCTCGCGCCCCGGACCGGAGAGGGGAGCGCGTGCGGCCGCCGGACTCCACCCCTTACCTGGACCCTTCCTTCCTGACCACTGCCATGCATTATACGACTGATAGACTGCAACGGTTGGACTTAAAAATCTTCAAATGTGTTCTACTGAAGAAAAAGTCACCTACATCTTGGATGCCCTGGGGGTAAGCAGATAAACATCAAATTTTCATTTTTGGGTGAACTATCCCTTTAAACAGAGCACAACGTTTCTTTTCGTAATATACACAGAAACGGCTTTTCTCTCTCTTATTGTACTTGGGTGTGTGTGTGTTCAGGCTTGACTAATCATAAAGCAAAAACTGACGCTTTAAATAAACATTCTGATCATCTCTAAACATTTATTCAGATGCAACACCTAAAAGTAATTATGTCTACTTACTGTCTATTTAACGTTTTAATTGGTGCAATTGATTATGGAAAAAATAACGTGCATGTGTTCATATATGAACTATAAACTATGTATGATATAGTTTAGCAATATCACACAAGCAAGAGTGCTGTTTTTTTCAAATATCTGCACGATTGCAAATGTGATATTGATTTTATACAACTGTTTAATAAAAAAGTTAATATTACGTGAAATTTTAGACACAATATTGTATTGTCTGCTTTGTACAATTTCGCAAATGAAAATAGTTCAAACAAAGCCCCAGCAGAACTTTTGTGCGTCAGAAACACAGCGGTGTTTTGTTCCTGAATGAATCTGTTACCTTTTTTTGAGTCAATGATTCAGTGAGCAATTCATAAAGAAAGTCACTTGCTTCGTTTCCAAATTAATCATCCATTCGAAAGAGTTAGTTGAATGAATAACTGAAAGACTCACTCAATCATTACGACGTGACTTGCCGCCACCTACTGGTTTTAGTTTCATATTTTGAGTGTTATTTCTTTTCTTTTTTTATTATTTCAAATTTCAATACTCATTTTTTTAAAACCATTAATATCCATCTATTATTATTATCATCATGCAATGTTGAAACAAAATATTTATTTCTAAAGCTACTTTTATAATGTCTGTTCAATGCTTTACTTATCTAACACAATGTTTTTAAATTATCTTTTGGGGGCATATTCTCAGCTAAAATTGATGTGTGATTAATTTGTGATTAATTAGATCTAGAATTTAGCATCTAGTGGCTACATCATAGTGTTACAGATGATTTTGAATATGAACGGGCCTCCTCAAATGAATACGTTTACCTGTATTTTCGCATCTTGGTTTGACTATGTACAGGTATAAGAAGACAATTTGAGCTAGAATCCAAGTAGTATCCTTGGAACACATTTTGTCTTTAAAATACAACCTTGTAAATAGTAGTGCTGTGTTCAAAATATCGATACGACGATGTATCGTCACAGAGATTAGACGATACGAGTATCGATACAGCTGGTCCTGTATCGATATTGTGGCACGTGTGCAGCAGTGGACCACGCTTAATTTGTTTAAAATTTTACAATGTTTAAAATTGAGCAGAAAAGTGCTAGGTTTCTAAAAAAGAATGCGGGGCAGCGCTAAAAAGTTTGTTCCTGAATGTCTGAGTTCGACGTGATGTGTGTGTTACTGCACTTAACATCAAACTGCGTCTGTTTCACACAAATGCTGGCACAGACGTGCATGTTCGGCTAGAGTCGCTTTGAAGTCGTGCATCTTCGGAAGCGGAGCTGCGCGGAAAGTTACAAAAAATGTTGTGCACACCGCCACGCAAAACGACGTCACGCGCACTCAAAGCGAACTTCCGCCAACACCGCGATGACGTCATATTTGCCGCGTGCACTTAAGCAAACTTTAAACAAATTTATTAAAAAAAAAATTTAAACTTCGTCTAGAGTATAATCGACGTCTAGAGTATAATCAGCCTTAAATCAGCCTTGAGCGTGTGTACATTAGATACAGTGAAGACAGCGCGTTAGTTTAGAACTCTTCTAATTTTTTTTTATTTTATTGTAGAGTGTTGATTTGTGCAATGATAACCTACCAGCAATGTAAATGATTTTTTAAATATATTAGAATGAGTACTTTACAATAGAAATGTATTAGAACAAGTATATTATTATTTATGGACTTAAAAACAAGATGTAAACAATCAGAATATTGTACCTGGTGGGGAGTGCACAATTTAAACATGAAACATATGCCATTACCAATGGCACTATAGTAAGCAGTGTTTAATAAACAGCTGTTTTTCTAAATTCTGCTAAGGTGAAATTCAGTGCAGTCATGTATCGTGATATGTATCGTATCGGGGCCTCTGTATCGTGATACGTATCGTATCGTGACTTTGCTGGTGATACACAGCCCTAGATTTTTAAGGATGAGAATTTATTTGCAACAATGAAAGAAATGACTCCAGACTCGACTTGGACTCATGAAAAACTCCAGACTTGACTCTGGCTCCAGCTTAAAGACTTCAGACTTGACTAGGACTTCAGATGACAGACTTGTGGACATGTCTGGTATGAAGTAAGCTGGCCAAATAAGAGTAAAGGGCTTACAGTTTGGCCTCATAAACCAATTAGGCAAATTATTGAGTAATTAAAGATTATTTTACCACCCTACCTGCTGCAATTACAGCACAGCAAGACTGTGCCATGTAGTAAACTGTGCTTATGTTTTAAGCATTCCCGTGATGCCAAGAAACTAGAAAATGTGTTTAATAAAAATACTTTGTTGACATAAGAAAACACTTGCATCACCCTCTGACTGCTGTATTTCAAGGAAGACTGCACACTCCAATATAAACACAGGCCTGGACGGCAGACAGAAGGTAGTTCCTTTCACTTCTCTACAGATCTTATCCATCCAGCGAGCAGTGACTGTATGCTTGGAGCAGACAGCTGCAGACAGTCACTCCACTCAAGAGAGCCTCGAGGGACGGGCTTAGTGGGACAAAACGGCTCGTGCAGCAGAGAGAGGAAGGGGACAAGGGGTTAAACGTGTTTTTACAGATGAATGAAAGACATAATCTGGCCCAGGGCCATCACAGAAAAGAGTGATGCTGGGTAGGGGTACAGTAATGGCAAAATGAGGTTCACTTCTACCGAAATTTCTGAAATAAAAAATAAATTAAAAAACATATGCTCAGATAGCCTGTTTAAATCAGCTTCAACACAACCAGTGTACCAAAGATGCCATCAGCCTGGACAATGAAATTGTTTTGACTAAAACAAGGGTTTTAAAAGTACAGATGCATCTCAGTAAATTAGAATGTCATGGAAAAGTTCATTTATTTCAGTAATTCAACTCAAATTGTGAAACTTGTGTATTAAATAAATTAAATGCACACAGACTGAAGTAGTTTAAGTCTTTGGTTCTTTTAATTGTGATGATTTTGGCTCACATTTAACAAAAACCCACCAATTCACTATCTCAACAAATTAGAATACTTCATAAGACCAATAAAAAAACATTTTTAGTGAATTGTTGGCCTTCTGGAAAGTATGTTCATTTACTGTACATGTACTCAATACTTGGTAGGGGCTCCTTTTGCTTTAATTACTGCCTCAATTCGGCGTGACATGGAGGTGATCAGTTTGTGGCACTGCTGAGGTGGTATGGAAGCCCAGGTTTCTTTGACAGTGGCCTTCAGCTCATCTACATTTTTTGGTCTCTTGTTTCTCATTTTCCTCTTGACAATACACCATAGATTCTCTATGGGGTTCAGGTCTGGTGAGTTTGCTGGCCAGTCAAGCACACCAACACCATGGTCATTTAACCAACTTCTGGTGCTTTTGGCAGTGTGGGCAGGTGCCAAATCCTGCTGGAAAATGAAATCAGCATCTTCAAAAAGCTGGTCAGCAGAAGGAAGCATGAAGTGCTCCAAAATTTCTTGGTAAACGGGTGCAGTGACGTTGGTTTTCAAAAAACACAATGGACCAACACCAGCAGATGACATTGCACCCCAAATCATCACAGACTGTGGAAACTTAACACTGGATTTCAAGCAACTTGGGCTATGAGCTTCTCCACCCTTCCTCCAGACTCTAGGACCTTGGTTTTTAAATGAAATACAAAACTTGCTCTCATCTGAAAAGAGGACCAACAGTCCAGTTCTTATTCTCCTTAGCCCAGGTAAGACGCCTCTGACGTTGTCTGTGGTTCAGGAGTGGCTTAACAAGAGGAATACGACAACTGTAGCCAAATTCCTTGACACGTCTGTGTGTGGTGGCTCTTGATGCCTTGACCCCAGCCTCAGTCCATTCCTTGTGAAGTTCACTCAAAATCTTGAATCGATTTTGCTTGACAATCCTCATAAGGCTGCGGTTCTCTCGGTTGGTTGTGCATCTTTTTCTTCCACACTTTTTCCTTCCACTCAACTTTCTGTTAACATGCTTGGATACAGCACTCTGTGAACAGCCAGCTTCTTTGGCAATGAATGTTTGTGGGTTACCCTCCTTGTGAAGGGCGTCAATGATTGACTTCTGGACAACTGTCAGATCAGCAGTCTTCCCCATGATTGTGTAGCCTAGTGAACCAAACTGAGAGACCATTTTGAAGGCTCAGGAATCCTTCGCAGGTGTTTTGAGTTGATTAGCTGATTGGCATGTCACCATATTCTAATTTGTTGAGATACAGAATTGGTGTGTTTTTGTTAAATGTGAGCCAAAATCATCACAATTAAAAGAACCAAAGACTTAAACTACTTCAGTCTGTGTGCATTGAATTTATTTAGTACACAAGTTTCACAATTTCAGTTGAATTGCTGAAATAAATGAACTTTCCACGACATTCTAATTTATTGAGATGCACCTGTATAAGGGTTTTAAAAGTATAAAAAGCCTCATGTGCATCTCAAATTGTGCTCAGTGCTCAAACTGACCTGATTTCAGTATCACTACACTTACAAGAGCACAACATTTTAGGGGCATGGGCAAGATGCAACAAAAAGACAAAAATAAATAATAAAAAAAACACAAAGGACAGAACATTGAATGCCAGAATACATCTAGAGTAAAAACCTCCAAACTTCCTATTTTGACTCGAATGAAAAGCAACAAAAAGAAGTCAATCACGGTGTAAAATGTAAAAGTGTCCAAGGTTTTTCTTATGATAATAAAGTTTATGAGTTTTGATCAGGTGTCAGATGACACTCACGCCAAATAATTTTCAACATTTGCAGAGTAATTTTCACTTGCAAATGAGTGAAACGCTTATACTGTACAGCCCTGAAACTACATCCAATCAAGAAGACAGATTTGCAGTGAGAGCTAACACAGACCTCGTGACTGCTAGGGCTGTCGCGATAACCGCAATACCGCGCTATTGACGAGCAAACCGCAGAGGAATGCAAGAACCGCAGCAACCGCGATTTTTCAGTGTTTTATTTTTTCGTAAGGTTATGCCCTTCTCGATTTACACTTCATGCATGTGGACTGAATATTAAACAAGTTAGGAATAATAACATAATGTGTACCATGCTGATTTGTACAGAGGCTCCATAGATTTGCACTTAACAAGCCTAAACAGACAGTGAATGAGAGAGAGATCGACTGAGCGCGTGCAATTACTTGCGTCTGTCCTATATATTTGTGAAAATAGGTTGTCATGTCCAAGGAAAGCGAAATCTCTGTCTTAGCACCGAAACATAGCTGGTCAGCAGAGCCTTCTAAAGTGGTTAAAATGATTTCAACAGTGGGTTTCATTACATCTTTTTGAATGAATGAATCAGCGTTTTTGAACGTGTAGTTGAATGACAGTCCCTTTCCATCACCTTGTGGCGCAACACTGTAACTGTACTGACCGACAGCCCATCTAGAACGCGTGTGTGCAGGTGGAAATAATCAATAGAAAGTCTCTTGTCCAGTCAGATTAGAAAATCAGATTACAACTAGGCTAACTGTTATACATATAGGCTAACAATAGCCTAATGATCTTATTGTCAGGTTTATGTTCTGTTAAGTGGACCATTATTTTGTCATTCTCTTCTGTTTACTTCACTTCCTGTTTCAATGCTATTTGGTTTCGGTTTCATTGTCTTCTGAATATGACCTCGTTAGTTATATCATATCACATACACACAAATTATATATATATATATATATATATATATGTGTATATTTATGGCGGTAAAACCGCATACCGCGCTATTGAGCCACTCAAAATTACCGCAAAAGGGAAATTCCCTCACCGCGACAGCCCTAGTGACTGCTGCTATGCTAATTTAGAGGTGTGACATTTTCACTCACAACTGACAAGAAAAAATCATCCTAATACATCTGGATGTCACAAAGAGAGATTTACCTTTTAATTTCCAAAAACAAGTAAATGACAATGGTCCTGACTGAAAAGTTCAACATTTTAGTAAACTCAAGAGCACAGCAGCTGGATGAATTAAATGAATAAAGGAATCAAAAAGCTAATCAAATAAATATATAAATACATACATAAACCTATTTTAAAAATGTTCAAACTTAATTTAAATGCCTCCTCCTTGCTGTTTAATTGCTGCTGTACGGTGTAATATTAATTGACATGTCCTGACTATAGTTTTAGGTTTAAGGTTTCATTTTAGTTACTTGTAATTATGCATAATTTACTGTTATTACAATAGCAAATACATGTAACAAGTGTAACAAGGACACATTTAAAAAATGTGTTACCAAATACTTTGATGAAAAATGACAATTTATACAATGTTTTTTTTGTTTTATACACATCAGGATATAATGTAAAGTATAATTTCACACCCTTTCAATGCACAAACATGTAGTTCACAGGTAAGAGAGGAACACCTTCTGGACAAGTGCCTATGAATGAACATTAGATGTATAGAGCAGGGCAAGGAGGAGCCCTGCATAGATTAAACCTGTTCTGCAGACAACACGGCACAAATCTGTTATGAAAGAGGTGTACTGGGTGCCAGTAAGAACGGAGGAAGGCTTGAAACCTTGACCTAAAATAAAACTAGCATTTTTTTTTAACTGCGAGGCACGGCTGATAAAGGAGGACAATGCCGACAGAGCTGCGATAATAAGCCTGGACATTTAATATGTGCAGCTGGGTGGGAGACGTCAGATTAGCAGAAAGACCCTACTATGTAACCAGTCACAAGATCTTCCACAACTGTCAAAGCCAAGGAGAGCTTCACCCTCCCAAACCCTTCAGGGAAAACGTACAGACTTCACATTTCTGAAAGCTTCCCCAGGAACCTCCTAAACCACAGACGTATGTGTGTGTGATACACTTGTTAATGATTAAACTACAGCTAATGCCATTACTGTGCTTTGTGAATGTGGATGAGGGCATTCTGGGTTAATCCAGTTAGCGCTCAACATCTCCCAAGTGAGGAATTTACTGTGACGAGGCGGGTGCTCGACTGTCACACAATAGGACAGAAACAGCGAGGATTAGAGATTGCATAGTGACTAAACACGGTGGAAGCTTCACGTTGATGTTTTCGGAGGGTGTGATGGGGAATTCCTCGAATACTGTCGGCTTTGGCTAACAGTTTTATCAGTGGCAATACAGGGGCCTCAGTTCCCAGACTGTTTAGCAACATGTTTTCTCATGTAAACCAACTCCTGGAAAAGTCTGAAGGCACTTTGTGAGCCACCCATGGTGCTCATATTAAAATATGAATTGGCAAAACACTTGATCCGAAGTCATTTGCTGCTCATCGTTTTGTCTGAGAGGTAATTTCCCACACTTAGTCCTGCTTTGTGCCCTGCATTAAACTCAAACGTTTCTATTTTTAGACTTGCTATAAAGGTGCTTTTCTGAACTATACGTATCCAAGCATTAAAGTGAACATAAGCCGTTCAGGTGGGGAGCTGCAGTGAACAAGAGCACCTAAACCTCCATCTGTTCAGCTTAAAGTACTGTGCCAGGCCACACATTTGACCCCGTCTATACAAGCAGAAGTTTTTACATGAAGCTATCTTCTACAGACAGCCTCAGCACAACATACTGAAACACTTGACAACGGCTCACACCCAGCTGCAAAGGGTCACGGCCTGAGAAGCATTAACATGAGTCATGGTACAGTGCTAATCCCAAATCCTGCACTATGACCATGTACATGGAGTTAAGATGTGGACATTATCCATGCTGAAAAGCAGTCTTTAAGAAAAGCATTAAAGACATCTGATGTTATACTGACAGAGCATCACAAGCAGGAGCTAGTGCAGCAGAGCATCCAGAGTGAGTCTGGGAAAGGAGTTGTAAGCAGCTTAAAGCCCATCTCAAAGCACATGGTGGAATAGCGACACATGGAGTCACCATATGGCCTTCTCAAAAGCATAGGCTCAGGCCTGCTGAGACCTTCCATCTATGTCTTACAGTAAATGTGTAACAGAGCACTACTCCGATGAAAAGGGCACTACTGCGAAAACTGGAACAAGTTAATGAAAAAAATGCAAATATATATACAGTATAAAGGCAAATATTAACTAAACTAAAAATCAACCCCTTTAAATGCTACAAGTGAGTTGGGGCATCATATGATAGGGTCAAAGACGTTAAGATGTTCACGTCAAAAGAAATTTACAAAAGTGATTTTATGTCCATAGAAAGCACAATAAATGTAAGTAATAGGGTTAAGAAAATGAAAGAAAAACTGTGCAACAAGTAGCCTAGTATGCAGAGTTTCGGTTCATTTTTGTGCTGCGCAATTTCGAAAGGAAACAGACGGTAGAAAGCAGCATCCTATTTTTCTTTATAGGCTTATTTTACAAAAGCACAAAGATTTGTTTCTATTGTGAATGTACACAAATAAAGGCAAACCTTTTACAATTCCGATTATCTTTATGACTAAAAGGATAGTTGCTTCCACTGTTAGAAGGAAAAAATTCAAATGATTGCGCCGGTGCCGCATGCGCGCACACAGTTCAGCATTGCTACCTTGACAATGCAGCCTGTTCCTCGCGATTATGATAAGGGGCGTTACATTTCCCACACGTGCTTGTGGTGTTCGGCCAATCACAATGCACTGGGTCAGCTGGCCAATCAGAGCAGACTGCGCTTGTCAAAGGAGGGGGCTTTGTTGAAAACGACGCGTTTGAGAGAGGCGGGGCATAGAGGACCTACAATAATGTACAGTATTTGAAAAAGAATGTGTTTTTTGAACATTAAAGCATTTCAAAATATTCGGTTACACCAAATACAGAAAATAATGATCTTTAAAATAGCATCAGATGACCCCTTTAAAAAGTCATTTATTTATAGACTATTTTATTATGATAATGAACAGGCTGCATTGTCAAGGTAGCAATGCTTAACTGTGTGCGTGCATGCGGATATATATATATATATATATGTATGATAAAACTAATAAATAGGCCTGTACGAGAAACATATTTTTACTTAAATTAAGAAAATGAAAGAAAAACTGTGCAACAAGTAGCCTAGTATGCAGAGTTTCGGTTCATTTTTGTGCTGCGCAATTTCGAAAGGAAACAGACGGTAGAAAGCAGCATCCTATTTTTCTTTATAGGCTTATTTTACAAAAGCACAAAGATTTGTTTCATTGCATCTGCTTCCGGAAGGCCAAATAAAGTGCTTTTGCTTTCGCACTGAAACACAGCATCTCCCTGACATGGCTGCATCAACACTACTGCTGTCCCTGAAACCACTCCTTCTTTCTTTGCGTGCACATTTGGGCGGCATTATGCTAATATTTCCACATAGTGACGTAGATAGATAGATCTCCTAGCTTTGTTTTTCTCAGCTCGCAGAAGCACTGCAGGTGCGTGATGTGATGTGATATGAAGACCATGTGAATTCTCATGTTCTGTTGTTTGCTGCTTTTTACTCATGAAACAAATGTTAGTATTTTTAACGGGTCACAGACACTTATCCTTTCTAATTCAATTCAATTATAATTTAAAATGATCTTGTCGGTTAACGGTTAATGAGCGTCGGTTAGGAAAATTAACCGAAATTAACATCCCTAGTAAGTAAAGTGTCAACTTTTAAGGTTTCAAATAAGTTTTTGGAGAATAAAATGTCAAAATTTGGTTTAAATAATGTTACATTGTCATTCAGCGTAACACAATATTTATGTAAAAATTCAAATAACATGCTTATTCTGACGTGTACATATTAAAATTTATAAGAGAATAATGGAGCATATTAAATTTAATTGTGTTTTAAATGAGTAAAAAAATCTTACTGACCAATGGGCAAAACCTAGGATAGGGGCAAATTGTAAAAATTAAAAATGACAACTAATTAGTATTTGAGGTGAAAGTAATTAGTCTTTTAATATGTCATAAATAGATTTTTGTTGTAAATATGCCCGACAAGATTGTTACACTGAATGACATTTTAGTGGGTCTCTTCCGTAAATGAGGGGAAAATGTATGATATTTATTGTTTGGGGGGGAAAAACAACAATTTAAAGCAGTATTACACTTACTGTTTTTATGCTTAAACCCTTTTTCGTCTTTGACCCAATACACATGAAAAATGGATATTACACTTAACTTTGCTATTAAATTATTAGTGTTTAAAAAAAAATAAAAAAAAACTTTATGTGAGCATTACATGATGGCAAAAATACATTACCAATACACACTCCCACTCAAAAGTTTGGGGACAATTTTTTTTTTTTTTTTATGTTTTTGAATGAAGCTCAGCAAGGCTGCATTTATTTGATCAAAAATACAATAAAAACACTAATATTGTGAAATGTTACAACGTAAAATAACTTTTCTATTTTATTTAATTTTATTGTTTTTTTTCTGTGATGTCAAAGCTGAATTTTCAGCAGACAGTCTTCAGTGTCACATGATTCTTCAGAAATTATTCTTTTATGCCGATTTGCTGCTCAAGAAACATCTCTTACCATCAATGTTGAAAACAGCTGGTTAAAGGGGTCCTATTATGCTTTCACTTTTTTAATTTTAGTCAGTGTGTAGTGTGTATGTTTGGTCATAAAAAAAGATCTTCAAACTTACAAATCTTAAAGTCCACTCCAAAGGGAGATATTTCGTTTTTAAAAAATCCCTTTTCAAGAACTACAACGAACGGCTCATTTGGACTACAGCGTTGTTTTCCGGGTTTTGCGATGTCACAAAGCGGCTCATTAGAATATCATTAAAATAATTCCCGCCTATGGAAATTGGAATGGTTGGGGGGTGGGGAGGGGCGAGGTCGTGGTTAGAACGCTTGGTTGAGTGAGCGCATCAGACGAGACGACGACGAAGAAGAAGTGCTGCTGTAGCATAAAGTTTTCGCAAGTTATTACGCATGCACCTGAATATTATGTAAATATGTAGGTTACAATTATGAAAACGTTTCTTATAATAAATTGCTGACAGTACAATACTGGACAATGTTGTAATCTGCAGAATTTACACTTCGATTATTATTTCTGAAGGAAACCGACTGTCTTCAGAAAATTGGATATCATTTTTATTTCATCTTGCATGTAATGTCTGATAAAGCAGCGTTTGTGAGCGGAGCGCTGCTTTGTGTACAGCCGTTACCAAGGAAGCCTTGATCTCTACCACTCCAACAGTGCCTCCTGCTGGCAGAGAATTAATTTGCATATATATGCCGCCACAAATAATAAATAAATAAATTCAACTGTATAAGTTTCACTGCAATTCATGCTATAATCAGGGGTGAACATAAGTTTTTCAGCCTGGTTCTCATAAGAGAACCTGGAGATTTGGTTTGGTACTCACACTGCACATAGTGTGACATATTGTGATCTATTAAATATAACTATAAAAAAGAAATGAATAATAGTGATAATATTATTGCACTTTATTTAATTAGTTTTTTTTAAATAAAATAATAAACAAAATAACGTGTGATAATACTATTATATTTTAGAATAAAAAGGGGGTATTAAATACAAACACAATTATTTTATAGTAAACTTAAAAATAAAGTGCTAATATATACTTTTTTTTTTTATATATGAATTTTCATCATTTTCGACCTTAAAATCAGCAGGCTTTTATTTTTTGCGGGTTGCCGGCAAGTAAGTATATGCGCTTCCGGATTTAGCGCTGCCGATTGAAGAGCGTCAGTGAATGAAATGTCAGTTTTGCATTGTGTTTTGAAAACGGCAGCGGGTAGCCTAGATTTATGCTTTCAATTTGAATAGAAATGTTATACAGTACAGTTTGTCGATCTAAAATGGTAATTGTGCATTAACAGCTGTCATCCATGTCGATACGCAAATGCGCAGTCAGAACTTATTTATACAGCGCATTTTTTATTTTGGTCGCACATGCGGACCTGTTGACCACTTATGTGCACCCCTGGTTATAATGTTAGAATTAAAGAACAATAAACATAATACATATGCACTTATCTGCAAATGCAGTTATTTTTAAGCGGTTGTTGACAAACTATCTAAAACGTGATTTAGGCAAAAAAACAACAAAAAAAAAACAAACAACAACAATAACGTTACCACTCTAATGTCTAGCAATATCTGTGTGTGCAAAGGTTCTGCGTGATTCTCTTGTTCAATATTCTTGGGGTCTGAATCCGTCTCAAATTGATATGGCAATATTGCCACCAGCCTTACCTGTACTGGAGCAGACGGAACTTGCTGCTTTGGCAAGGGGCGGGGGGTAGTACTGAAACCCCCAGAACCTATCAAACCCAGAACTAATCGAGCCGTTTGAGCCAGGATGGGGAGAAAGGTATTGTAATAATGTTAATTATGTGAAAACTAATGCATTTTTCGAACCAACAAGCATGAGAGCATGTTCTAGTACACCCCCAAAACAAATTCAAGACATTGTAAAAGGGCATAATAGGACCCCTTTAATATTTTTTCGTGAAACACTGACACACTTTTTCAGGATTCTTTGATGAATGGAAAGCATTTATTTGAAAAAGAATCTTAGGCAACAATGTAAATTACTGTCCCCTTTGAGCTATTTAATGCATCCTTGCTGAATAAAAGTATTAATTTCTCTTTTTCTATTAATATCTACTGATCCCAATAAATAAAAAGTGTATAACAAATGTTCTGTGAACTTTGAGTAAATGTGTTGTAACTAGTGCCAATCAACCGTTTAAAGTGTTCATTTAAAGTTAGCAATTGTGTTTGCAACCAACCTACTATTAAATTATATAAGAAAAAAATTGTATTAGGGATATATCGGACATCGGCCAACACTCTCCCTAAACCTCTGTATGAGACATATCAGTCGACCACTTCTAATGCTCCAGACCTCTTTTTTCAGACATGAGCTGCCCTGAATTTTCATCTCTTTCACTCTCTCTCTGCCACAGGGTGAGGGGAAGCCATATGCCAATTGTCTGCACACAGTATACACATACACAGACCTCCAAGCTCAGGGCCTGATCTGTTCGCTCGGATCAGCTATTCCACATCATGGTCAGAGGATCCTGTGCCGTTCTGTCTAGCCCTGTTAGTGTTGCTGACTGTAGACTGACTAACACAGATTGAGTCTTCTGCCAATGAGGCTATGCTAACAGTCCTGGCATTAAACGGCCTACAGAAGAGCTCTTCAAACGACTGGGCAGTAGTTGTCAACGGCATACAGTAGATTTAATGTTGAATCAAGCATATTTGCTTATTTTGCTATCAGTGTACTTTAGGAAACGCTAGCTCTGGCAACCCACCAACAGTCTCTCGTGATTCTTATGAGCGGATGTAAATGCTCAAGGAAAAAAAAAATACTCCTTGTGTGTTTACTGTATGTAGAGACTACTGGACTTGATTCACAGCCAAGTCAGCAGGATCTCTTTCTCTCATACACACACACATTAACAGAACACAGAGGAAATCCAAATTAAAAGGATTTTTTTTTTTTTTTTATGTTTTTGAATGAAGCTCAGCAAGGCTGCATTTATTTGATCAAAAATACAATAAAAACACTAATATTGTGAAATGTTACAACGTAAAATAACTTTTCTATTTTATTTAATTTTATTGTTTTTTTTCTGTGATGTCAAAGCTGAATTTTCAGCAGACAGTCTTCAGTGTCACATGATTCTTCAGAAATTATTCTTTTATGCCGATTTGCTGCTCAAGAAACATCTCTTACCATCAATGTTGAAAACAGCTGGTTAAAGGGGTCCTATTATGCTTTCACTTTTTTAATTTTAGTCAGTGTGTAGTGTGTATGTTTGGTCATAAAAAAAGATCTTCAAACTTACAAATCTTAAAGTCCACTCCAAAGGGAGATATTTCGTTTTTAAAAAATCCCTTTTCAAGAACTACAACGAACGGCTCATTTGGACTACAGCGTTGTTTTCCGGGTTTTGCGATGTCACAAAGCGGCTCATTAGAATATCATTAAAATAATTCCCGCCTATGGAAATTGGAATGGTTGGGGGGTGGGGAGGGGCGAGGTCGTGGTTAGAACGCTTGGTTGAGTGAGCGCATCAGACGAGACGACGACGAAGAAGAAGTGCTGCTGTAGCATAAAGTTTTCGCAAGTTATTACGCATGCACCTGAATATTATGTAAATATGTAGGTTACAATTATGAAAACGTTTCTTATAATAAATTGCTGACAGTACAATACTGGACAATGTTGTAATCTGCAGAATTTACACTTCGATTATTATTTCTGAAGGAAACCGACTGTCTTCAGAAAATTGGATATCATTTTTATTTCATCTTGCATGTAATGTCTGATAAAGCAGCGTTTGTGAGCGGAGCGCTGCTTTGTGTACAGCCGTTACCAAGGAAGCCTTGATCTCTACCACTCCAACAGTGCCTCCTGCTGGCAGAGAATTAATTTGCATATATATGCCGCCACAAATAATAAATAAATAAATTCAACTGTATAAGTTTCACTGCAATTCATGCTATAATCAGGGGTGAACATAAGTTTTTCAGCCTGGTTCTCATAAGAGAACCTGGAGATTTGGTTTGGTACTCACACTGCACATAGTGTGACATATTGTGATCTATTAAATATAACTATAAAAAAGAAATGAATAATAGTGATAATATTATTGCACTTTATTTAATTAGTTTTTTTTAAATAAAATAATAAACAAAATAACGTGTGATAATACTATTATATTTTAGAATAAAAAGGGGGTATTAAATACAAACACAATTATTTTATAGTAAACTTAAAAATAAAGTGCTAATATATACTTTTTTTTTTTATATATGAATTTTCATCATTTTCGACCTTAAAATCAGCAGGCTTTTATTTTTTGCGGGTTGCCGGCAAGTAAGTATATGCGCTTCCGGATTTAGCGCTGCCGATTGAAGAGCGTCAGTGAATGAAATGTCAGTTTTGCATTGTGTTTTGAAAACGGCAGCGGGTAGCCTAGATTTATGCTTTCAATTTGAATAGAAATGTTATACAGTACAGTTTGTCGATCTAAAATGGTAATTGTGCATTAACAGCTGTCATCCATGTCGATACGCAAATGCGCAGTCAGAACTTATTTATACAGCGCATTTTTTATTTTGGTCGCACATGCGGACCTGTTGACCACTTATGTGCACCCCTGGTTATAATGTTAGAATTAAAGAACAATAAACATAATACATATGCACTTATCTGCAAATGCAGTTATTTTTAAGCGGTTGTTGACAAACTATCTAAAACGTGATTTAGGCAAAAAAACAACAAAAAAAAAACAAACAACAACAATAACGTTACCACTCTAATGTCTAGCAATATCTGTGTGTGCAAAGGTTCTGCGTGATTCTCTTGTTCAATATTCTTGGGGTCTGAATCCGGCTCAAATTGATATGGCAATATTGACACCAGCCTTAACTGTACTGGAGCAGACGGAACTTGCTGCTTTGGCAAGGGGCGGGGGGTAGTACTGAAACACCCAGAACCTATCAAACCCAGAACTAATCGAGCCGTTTGAGCCAGGATGGGGAGAAAGGTATTGTAATAATGTTAATTATGTGAAAACTAATGCATTTTTCGAACCAACAAGCATGAGAGCATGTTCTAGTACACCCCCAAAACAAATTCAAGACATTGTAAAAGGGCATAATAGGACCCCTTTAATATTTTTTCGTGAAACACTGACACACTTTTTCAGGATTCTTTGATGAATGGAAAGCATTTATTTGAAAAAGAATCTTAGGCAACAATGTAAATTACTGTCCCCTTTGAGCTATTTAATGCATCCTTGCTGAATAAAAGTATTAATTTCTCTTTTTCTATTAATATCTACTGATCCCAATAAATAAAAAGTGTATAACAAATGTTCTGTGAACTTTGAGTAAATGTGTTGTAACTAGTGCCAATCAACCGTTTAAAGTGTTCATTTAAAGTTAGCAATTGTGTTTGCAACCAACCTACTATTAAATTATATAAGAAAAAAATTGTATTAGGGATATATCGGACATCGGCCAACACTCTCCCTAAACCTCTGTATGAGACATATCAGTCGACCACTTCTAATGCTCCAGACCTCTTTTTTCAGACATGAGCTGCCCTGAATTTTCATCTCTTTCACTCTCTCTCTGCCACAGGGTGAGGGGAAGCCATATGCCAATTGTCTGCACACAGTATACACATACACAGACCTCCAAGCTCAGGGCCTGATCTGTTCGCTCGGATCAGCTATTCCACATCATGGTCAGAGGATCCTGTGCCGTTCTGTCTAGCCCTGTTAGTGTTGCTGACTGTAGACTGACTAACACAGATTGAGTCTTCTGCCAATGAGGCTATGCTAACAGTCCTGGCATTAAACGGCCTACAGAAGAGCTCTTCAAACGACTGGGCAGTAGTTGTCAACGGCATACAGTAGATTTAATGTTGAATCAAGCATATTTGCTTATTTTGCTATCAGTGTACTTTAGGAAACGCTAGCTCTGGCAACCCACCAACAGTCTCTCGTGATTCTTATGAGCGGATGTAAATGCTCAAGGAAAAAAAAAATACTCCTTGTGTGTTTACTGTATGTAGAGACTACTGGACTTGATTCACAGCCAAGTCAGCAGGATCTCTTTCTCTCATACACACACACATTAACAGAACACAGAGGAAATCCAAATTAAAAGGACAAAGCAATCAGCTTTTAGCGTTGTTTAGCGCCAGATGTGTAACATGCTAAAGTGCCCCCAAAGGAGGCTAGACTGTCAATTTTAGACAGCAGCCTATTTTGCCATTTCTTCTTTTTTTTTTTTAAGTGTGGGACTGAGCATATGCTTGCAACATCTCACAAAATCGACAAACAAGGCATCAAATACTCCATGAATACGTACTATAGACAACTGTTATTTCAACCTCAGTACAGAATAATTCCCACAACTTTTGAACAATAAATTGCCATTACTCTTCCAATTACTTTTCCAAATGTTCCGATTACTAGATAAGAACTTAAAAAAAAACACTACTGACAAAACCTATGTTTTTTCATGCTCTGGTCAATTTTGAGCTATTTTGTATTCATACCATGTCTTCTGTCAGACTAGTGAAAGGAAAACATGTCAAATATTTTAGCATTTAATTTAATACACTTTATATAATTGCATCTGAAGATTTCAATTACAATATATATCTTTAAAGGCTGTTTTCTCAAAATGAGCTTTTTCCCCTCATGAGCTGGTCAGTTGCACTTACAGTAGCACATACACAAAACTTTCCAATTCTATTCCAATCCAAGTTGTTGTTTTTTTTACAGAGGGCTTTGTTCATTCATCATTCTCCTGATTTCTATAACATTTTATTCCTAAAAATGTCTATCTGTTGACAGTATTCCCCTCTGCAATACCAGTACCTGAAATACCTTTAACTATTACCTTTAAGTATTATGATATCTTTTCATTCAAAATTTAAGCTATTCACCGGTGGTGTCTTCCCCTCAATCACTTTATAGATACTGCACCCACAAATACACCAAGAGAACACAACAGAGAAAACTCCTAGCCCATGAAACATCTTACAACTAAACATAAAGTGACTTAAATTTCCCTAATATTTCAAGCTTTCTATGACCGTGGGAAACCTTGAAACGAGAGCCATGGTTTAACCACATGCATGCGTGTCAACATCACAACAGCTACAGCTCTATGCATAATTTACATTTGAGGCTGTATGGCAAGCAGAGATGAGTGTAAATAGCAGCGTCTTACCTTGGGCAGCTCTCTCAGCTGGTTGGCGTCCAGGAGCAGTTCCTCCAGACTGCGGTTGTAGCGGTAGATCTCATCGGGCACCGCAGTGAGCGAGCAGTGCCGCTTATCCACGGACTCAACGTGACGGTTACACCGCCACAGCGGGATACACTTCAGCATGTCCCGGAGCACTCAGCCCCTCCGCATCGGGGACTCACTCAAGCAGCCAAATGATGGGGATCCAGGCTGGTCCTGGCGTGTCTAACTCCCTGGCCTTTATCCACCAAAACCAGTCCAATAAAAGTCCCTGTGCGAACGATTCTCCTGCAAATGTACACTAACTCCAATGATAGCAGGGGACATCCAGATGATCAGTCCAGTCAGCCTTCCATTAAATATCTCCTCATACACAAGCCGAGTTACTCAGCAGATTCAGTTCGGTTCAACATAAGCCACGTGAAGTCAATAAAACACACATTTTATGTGCTGTACACAGTTTTGCAGCATAAACAGCTCCTCGTCGAATTACACGAGAGATTGTGTCGCACGGAATAACGTTAAGTGACTCCGCGTTAGCATGGAGAAGAAGCGGAGATTAAATATGCCAAACTCGTTGGTTCATGTCACGCGCTCTTTTATCACGCATGTTGTGTCTTGTATTAATAAAATGAGGTCCAATAATCAAACTACATCGTGCCCGTGAGGCTGCTGTGGACACGACGGTATGCTACAGCTAACTGATTAGCCAGCTGCAGAGCGCTGTAGACCACCAACCGCTACAAAACAACAAGCCAGCCTCTAAACAAAGACAAAACACCTCGAAACTACTTACAGACGCGTGTGTCGCTGAGAAATGCGAGGGCTGTAATGATGAGATCACAGCAGCAACAGGCTAAGAGCAGCAGGCCGGGTGTGTGTGTGTGTGTGTGTGTGTGTGTATGTGGGGGGGGTGCTGGGCTGATCTCAGCCGCTCCAGAGACACTCCACCGGCTTTGTGCTCCTCTACTGCCCGTCCTGATATCGAGTCCGGACCGATCCGTCACAAGCCTCTCTGTCCTCCTCCTATAGCTGGTTAGCCTTAGGACGCGCTCGACGCCCCTCCTGGGCTTTATCTGCCGGGGAATTTCCTGCTCTTGTAAGCGAGTGTGTGGAGGTTCTGAGTTAAGTCAGGCTTCAGTCGCTGATTCACTCCCAGCTCCGCCTCACTGTTTTGAGTCTCTCTGAGCGCCTCTCACACTCCACGCACACAGCAGAGCAGTGAGAGATTCCTCCGGATGGCGACCTCTAGGAGTCTGGAGGAAGAGGAGAGGGAGCGATGAAGTCCAGCTAATACACGTGCGCCACCCTGCGGAAAGAACCGTGTGGTTGGAGCTATTTTTTATTACCACACAAAACCTTTTTCTTATGTGATATTTCTTTCATTTGTCTTCTAAAGAAGTTATTATCAATACTATAACTAGTTCATATTGTTCACAAAGACAAGTATATTTGTTCCATTTACATGTACACTTATCTTTAATTTTCTAAAGTAGCCTAACCAATTTCAAATATTGAAATGCCTTTAAAGATAACATTCTACAAAACTAATTTGATCTCTCTCTCTTTGTGTATGACAAAGAGACAGATGTGTATAATGACATGGGTACTAAAATGTAAACATTATGTACCCTCTTTTTTTCCCTTTCCTTTTCTTTTTCCTTGTTCCTTCTTGTTGAGGCATGCAAAATGTTTTTGTTATATAGTGAGATATGGCACTGTACATGCTACTTGTTGACAATAAAGCATTATTTAAAAAATTAAATAAAATAAAAACTACAACGTAAACATGGTTTATGAGGACACTTCCTGTGTCCCCGTAAAACGAAAGGCTTAAAAAACATACAAAACGGTGTTTTATGAAATTCAAAAATTGGCAGTAGTTTTCTGTAAGGGGTAGGTTTAGGTGTAGGGTTGGTGTAAGGCGATAGTACAGTATAAAAACCATTATGCCTATGGAGAGTCCCTGTACACCACAAATGAAAGTATGTGTGTGTGGTTCTCAAACTTTTTGACTTGAACTTTTGGCCCCCGTTTGTCCAACACTATTCAAAGACCCCACATGTTGGCTTAAGTATTACCTTTAGTATTTCTGCTGCAAGTATGACCATGCCGCTTGTTTTCAAACTCTTTTATTTTTTTTAACAGAAACTGGGTGTGCTGACTGCTGATATATTGAAAATAATTAATCCAGAATCATTTTGTGATTCCAAATGATTCAAGATTCTGATTTGGTATTCTTGATTATTATAATATTTGAATCAATTAACCATCAGACTTTTTAAACTCTGAAAGGCTTACCTTTTCTACTTAAATATTACTAGATTAAACCAAAAAAAAGTTTGTCAAAACTAAATTTATTTTGACTTGAGGAAGCCTGACAATAAAGTTTGAAGTAGATTTAATAGCTTTACGTCGGAAGGATATATATCTAGCTATATAGATTTTGAAGCGGTTTTATGTGTGAAATACTTTTATAAATCCTGACGTTTGAAGCCGTTTTACATTTAAAAAAATTTCTAAAGCTCAGAGTTGAAGGTTTTAGGATGAAATGATTGCTGTGTAGTTGCTAGTGTTGCTATGTGGTTGTTAGGGTGTTCTGGGTGGCTGCTGGTGCATTGTGTCTTTGTTAAAAGCTCATGTTGCTAACCATTTAGATCAGTTTGCCTATAGATAATTATTAAACTAATGATTTGGGGGATCATATAACTTATGCTTGTTTACTTTTTTTTATCAATTTTAGTTGTTTTTAATACAATTCAACCTCACTTGTTGATTTAAAAGCTGGAGCAGTTGAATCTAAACACATTTATTATTAATTGGCATTTTTCTTTGTTTAAAGGACAGAACTGTCTCTCTTGTTGGTAAGGTGTTGCTAGGGTGTGTCTAAGTCATTGTTACTAGGGTATTCAGGATGGTTGCTATGTGGTTGTTAGGACAGATATATAGATAATTGTCAGATCATTCTTACCTAAAATATTGATGTTTAATTTAAATCAATTTCTCACTTAATGTCTTTAAGCCTAACTATTTGGACTGGAGCAGTAATACACTTCTAACACACTCTGACTGTATGTAATACTACACTTTGAAAGCATTGTATGTAAATGAGTTATGACTAAGCAGCCAGCTGGGTTGGCTTCTAGCACTTTGAACATACTAGAGCAAAGGGACTCTGAATTCTAAGCATCTAAACTTACTCAAATAAAAAATATCCCCACTAAACATAAAAGCATACAGGGATTTTAATATGAATCAGCATTAACATGCTAACAACATGCACTTTAGCTGGTTTCAACCCTTGGTCAAAATGTTCATACGCATAGTTTGATAAGTGATACTCTACATAGTATCTGTATACTTAGTTTTAATTTCATAATTTTGTACACAAATAGGCACATGCTAATTTTGTGCAGTAAATGATAAACTCCAAACATTTCCTGGTACGAAATCACCAGCAATTATCTCAAGTTAAACTTATGTTCTACTGTGCGTATAATGGTGTGTGTGACGTACATCAGGGAAGTGCCTTAAGACCTCATCCAACCATCCATATTAAAGACTGGGACAACACTGCATATTAGAGAAATTTATTGTTTTGGTAAAGCCAGAACCAATGTCACCAACACAATGTTTAGGGTCTGAACACAATGTCAGTGGGAAAAAGTTGCCATTTGTAAAAAAGTAGGGTGGGAAAGGGGAAAATTGCATCTTTTCTTCAAAATTACAAAACAAAACCCCGCAAATAATGACTGTTAAAAATGTCAATCTTTCACAGTAGGTGACACAAAGTAAATGTATGAGGCGCATGTTTTTTGTCCTAAACTAAATCCCACCATTGGGATTTTTCCAATAATATTATTACTATCAACATCAATAAAAAAATAATTACAAGTTTCAAAGAGGCCCGGATCTCAAGCAGCAGTGATGAAAGCTGAGTGAGTTTGAGCGCCAAGAGACAAGGCCAGTGGCCATTTCAGGACAGTCTTATGCGGAGAGGTCACTGATATTAAAACGCTCTTGATCGTACAACTCCGCAACAACCTTGCGACCTGCAAACCAGCGGTTATTGAGAGCCTGGATGGCCTTGTTCATTTCATCAGCATCGGAGAACTCCACAAAGATCTTCACTATTATCTCAGCATCGTCCTCCTCACCCTGTCGTTCCTGGTAAATGATAACCCGATTAACAGCACCATACTTCCCACATTCCTCCATCACTTCACCTTCCAGATCATCGTCAATGTCCTCTGGGCCCACCATGTTGCGCAGCACCATAACTGTTGACTGCATATGGGCAAAGAGAGATAGAAAAAAGAGGTAACTGACATGATATATTACAAGGATAGTTAGCTGAAAAATGAAAATTCTGTCAATTTATTCACCCTTAAGTTGTTCCAAATATGTACACGTTTCTTTCTTCTGCTAAACTCAAAAGATATTTTGAAGAATGTTAGTAACCAAACAGTTGATGGTCCCTATTGACTTAACAAAATACTATGGAAGTCAATGGCTACCAGCAACTGTTTGGTTACCAACATTACTCAAAATATCTTTTGTGTTCAACAGAAGCAAGGAATCCCTACAGGTTTGGAACAACATTAGAGTGAGAAAAAAATGACAACAATTTCACTAATTGAATTGCCTTTAATAACATTTCTGAACTTGGCTTCTTTGCAGAAACTTTTTATTTGTTCATTGAATGTTTCCTGACAGTTGTCAAAAATTAGATATATGAAACTTTTAGGTCTTTTATAAAAAATTATTTTAACTTAACTTACTCTCATGACTTTGACCAATTTGCAATAGTGTCTCTAATCTTTAACATCCAACCAAGGTAATGCTGTCTAACCTTTGACTGCATGACTGTTTGTTTTCCTCCACTTGCACTGACGCTTAGCTGCTCTAGTTCACTGTCCTGTCCATTTCCGACTGGCGCACTCTGATCCTCAGTCCGCCTGCTGTCTTCCTCTCTCTTCACTTCTGTATGTGTTTGTGCTGCAGATGTTGGTGTTCCTGCAGACGCAGAGGCTGTGACTGGTGGGGATGCTAGTACTGGGTTGACCAAACCAACCTGAGGGACTACAGGGAGAGTGGGGCGAGCAGGTGTCACACCTACCAAATGGATAACAGAAGAGACATGAGAGATTCAGATAACATTTCTATCAATTTTCCATTTTACAGAACAATATTAGAACTTTTTAATTTTTATGATAGCTTCAACCAGCTAGATTTTCATGATTCTGAAAGTTTGCTGTAAATAAGATGCTGTAATGGTACCTGTTCAAACTAACACACAAATGTTCGGCAAGAATATTTGGTCCAATTTTAGCATGCCGTAAAAAAACAACAACAAAAAAACAGCAGGGCTGAATGAAAATGCAAATTCACACTCTGACAGTAGGTGGCACTTTTAAAAAAGCAGAAACACCCCAGATTATACTCATGTACAAAGTGATGCGCAACTTTCCATTTCTGACCCACTTGTCAGAAAGAAAAAAAACTAACTATTTATATTTTCAATTAGCTGTTCAGATTTTTGTATTTGCTATGGAGTTTATCAAACAAAATGGAACAAAAGTACAGAAAAAAAAGAGATCCAGTTCTGGATTCTTTCTCTGATATTCATGGTCACTTAGCAAAATACTTACGCTCAAGTGCCACCAAGTTGTAGTTTTATGTAACATCAGAGACCAATAAAATTACCAAAAGCTTGAATCTTACTGGTTGGCAACTTCACTTAGCAGTTCAATGGAGAGGACGATATAGAACCCCTCTCTGTAATAAACTTGTTGCATTGATGGTAGGGATGCACCTTTACTGATATCAGGCCCGATACTGAGCTCCTGTACTCGTTAAAATGCTCAGATACCAAAAGCCATTACCACACAGCATGTGAACAGTGCTGTGTTCAGACAAAGAAACACAGACAACAGAGAGCAGAATTAAGTTATTAGAGATTAAGAATTTCTATGAAGTACATGTAATTAATATAAACATACAATATTAATGCCTGTATAGCTGATGATTGATTTTTGAAACAAACAAATATATTAGGAGCATTCACTATAGACAACATTTATTTTAAATGTCAAGCATACACAACTTTATTTAAAGTGAATCTAGCAGCCTGTGTGAAATGCGCTAGGCTATGCTTGTCTATCTCATCCTGCACAAATACAAATGTGCGCGCGCATTGGGCATGTTTTGCTTGTTGACATTAATTGAATTACATGAGTCGCTTTGGAATATAAGTCGCAGCACATTTCTTACGTTTCAGAAAATAGGTTCATCACTGTTACAAGATCTATGTATAGGCTAACAAGTGATTCCTTGCATTTTTACAGGAAAACGGTTTGTGATTACAGTACTGAGCCGCGGCAGCAATGGAGCAGCTCTCAATTAAAGATGAAGTACCATAGAGCAAAAAAATGAACAACAGTGAAAGTAACAAAAGTTTGTAGAATACATTTTAATGGGCATAATTAACTGTGAAAATAACTTAAGGAAATATCTATTTGCTAAATTAACTAAGACAACTAACATTATTCTTTTGGTTTCTTTACCCAGTATTTTTTTTTAAATCACAAATGCAGTGAAAATACAGGTATTGGTACTCGGTATCCGTAAGTACCAAAAAATAAAAGTATCGATATCAGCTGTGGAATCGGTGCATCCCTAATTGATGGCACAAGAATGTTTATGTTGGTCTGAACAGATGCATTAACAGCTGTTCGCTCAAACAAATGTTATGTAAAACGTTATTCACACTGAAAAATCATCTTGATGTGCACAGGCCTTCAGGGGGGTTAAGATTTCAATTCAAACTGCATTGAGCTTCAAAGATGTGTTCATTGATTTTTGCAGACCTGTGATTATGCCAGGGGCCTGGGCAGCCAGTACGGCCTGTGGAAGTCCCATGTGCTGACTGAGAATGTGTGCTGGTGAAGCGAGAGATCCCAGCACTGTTGCTCCAGCAACAGCCTCCTGCAACAGCATCAAAGCAATGTGAAAACTTTTGCTTCCATGTCAATGTGAAATCCCTGATCAATCATATGCATAACACAGCTGTAATTGCATCAGCACATCAACAACAACTTCTCTGAAAACTACCAAATCTCAGATATACCAATTTTTCCTATAATAGTATTAAACTAGTGTTCAGCTTGATCTAAGGTTTAATTCTCACCTGGGCAGTGATCTTGGCGGTCGCAGCAGCAGCCGCCACAGCTGCAGCAGCAGGCAGACCTCCAGGGGTTGTAGGTGTCAACAGAGGTATGGGAGGAGTAACAGCCTTCCCCACTCTTAGGTACTGACCTCCAAGGTCAAACAGGTTCATAGACGAGACGGCATCCAGCGATGACTGAGGCTTATCATATTCTACCCATGATGAAATGGAGAAAGCGTTTCCTCAATCTAGGCTTACAATAAGTTTTCATATCTCACATTTCTGGAAGCTTTAGGAATCTGTCTACACATTTGATTCTTGCATTAATCTTGCATACTTCAACTGGCCATGTCTAAATAAAAAGCATAGCACAACTCCGTGAACTTCACTTGAAATATCTGGATCTGGAAAGACATCTCATTAACATATGATGCTGAAACTCTTGAAACGAATCGTCAGTTGCACAAAAGTACAACATACAGCAATGACTCATTCTCCACATAGGGTTTACAGTGCTTTCTAGACGGCTCACCAATAAATCCATAGCCCTTGTGCTTTCCTGTGGTGGGTTCCCGTGCCAGCATACAACTTTTAATCTTTCCGAAGGCCTCAAAGACGCTCTTAATGTCTTCGTCAGATAGATCAGGGTGGATACAGGCTACATAGATTCGGTTGTAGGCACGTGCCTCCTCTGCCAGTTGGTCGATGATAGGCTGCGCCTGTCCAATGTTACTTGGCCGCCCCACCTACAGTACACATACCAGCACAGGGGCCACTAAGTGTAAGTGTATGAAGGAATGAGTGTGTGCTAGTGTATGTAAATGCAAAAGTGGTTGAGAAAGGAAAAAAAAAAATAACCTGAACCAGTCTGAAAAGAGACTCAAGTACAGTAAAAGATCAAATATAATGCAGCTCAGCCCTTTAACAAATAAAGTTATCAAAAGCCTTTTCTCCAAGCTAGCTATTTACATACATGTAAAATATGTTCTGAGACCCAAGGGTCTCAAATATCTATGTTATTTTACAAACTCGTGCCAGAATAGAACCAAAACATAAGTGAAAAAAAAATATATTGATGATAGTACTTTAACATTAGCTAATTCTAGCCCATAGCCATAGTACTGGTCACTGTGAGAGCATGGATGTTTTAGAGAACAGCAAAAAAAAAACTTGACTGTAATGTGTCTGTGATTGTTAAAAAACAGTTTTGTGGATTGGTGGTGTCTGTGCTGCAGTTGGGGCGGCCAAGCAAACACCAGCCAGGCGCAGCCCATCATCAGCACATCCCGGACAGAGAAGAGCCTGCCTCAAACAAACGCTCCCTCTGCAGCTCCTAGAGAAACGGAGCTCCGAAAACAAACAGTATGACAGTATGGAAGCATGGCATTGCATACACTCACATTCAGGTTAGAGGAAAGATATGCACATGAAGACAAGAGTACTTACTAAGGTAACACACAAACACACAACACAGATACTGGCAGATCTACATTAAGTCTGCTGACAGCTTCTCTGAGTCATGCACACACAAAAGAAACAAAACAGAAAAAAATAGCTCACTGTCAGTGAGCTGTTTAAACGGGAGTTTAAGGCTGATTGTCCTGTTTGTAACCCACCTTAATGTTCCTTCCACCCAGCATAACGGAGTTCATCTGCTCCAAGGCCAGCTGAGCTGCTTCAGGAACCTCATACTCCACAAAGGCAAAGCCCTGAGACAGAGTTATCAATGTGTACACGGTTTACATGCTTCCTATGAGACATCAGCCTTTAAGAACACAGTGAATCTGACAAAAGTAAGATTCAACATTGATAATAAGATGGCACCAAATCAGCATATCAGAACTATTTATTAAGGATCATGATGTGACATTGAAAACTGGAATAATGGCTGCTGATGCAGCTTTGCAATCACAGGATTAAATAATATTTTAAAATATTAAGCATTTTTTTAAAGTCACTAATTTACAGTAAAAAGACTATAATCAAACAGTTACTTATTGAACATAAACATACAACAAAAACCACTACTGACTGCAAATGTATTAAAGGGGTCCGATTATGCTTTTTTTTTATGCATTTTCTACAAATCCCGCTTTGTGTGTGTGCTCAAAAAAACACATTGATCAGAAGTTTAAACTGACAAGGCTTTAGAGATAGAGAGGATAATCAAAAACAAACAGATATTTTGTTAGTTGTTGTAGGAGATGCACACGAAACCTGCATGTTTATGCTTCTAGCCAAAAAGGGGCATTTTACAGCCTGGTATAATAAATGATCTGTGTGGTATTTTAAACTGAAATGTCACAGGCACATTCTGAGTCTTACATCTTGTAAATGAGCATAATGAGACCCCTTTAATTCATTTTGGACAAAATATGACTCAGACCTGGCTCATAGCATACCTTGTGTTTCATGGTGACAGAGTCCCAAGACATATCAATGCTCTTAATGGGACCAAAGGGGGCGAAGGCCTGCCGGATGGTATCTTCCCCCAGCTCGTAATAAATGGAGCCCACATACACACGGCACATGATGGCCAGAGCTCGCTGCCTCTGTGCTGCCACCTGGTGGTCATGAAAGGAAGAGACAACAATAGAGAAGATTAGCTACTGAACAATAAAAAGAAGGGGGGAAAAAACACAAAGCACCAAAGACAATGAGATCAAATATAGCAAGTGATTAAACGTTTTTTTAGCTTCTGTTTTAGTACTAGTTCCCACTTCTTTTGGTCCTCTATGCTTACTCATTATTTACATCACTTACCATTAACGACAAGCACAGCAACGTGAATTAGGAACATGTGGCACAGCCCCTTCTTACCATTTCGAGAGTGCTGCTTGCATGTTTCTAAATTAGTGTGAGTGCTTGCAGACTATAACATGTAGAGTTATAACTGACATTAATTCTGTCCAAGAATAGTTAACATGTGAAAGTAACCCCTTAGCACAACTAAATACCCTGGGGGTGAAATCAGTTCTCTTTTCATGAGGTGAGCTTTTGGACTTACATATCAGATCACTGTTGAGGGAGAATCAGCACAAATCTATTCGTTTTACACTTTTAAGTCCAACCAAACAACACATTTATCATTGTTTAATTATTACTTATGATTCAAGTTTTGGATTGCATGTCAGCCACATGACGAAAGTATACGATTACACACAAGGTTTAAAGTTTAGGCAGATTCAATTTGGATTGTCGTAGTGACCGCTAACCCTCTTTTACAGCAGACAAAGATGACATTTATATGCCACAGCATATTCACAAAGGAGAAATGGATCATCCACTCCATTCACAACACACAATGCCCACAAGATTTCTTAAGACAAATGGATCTTCAGGTAGAAAAATAAACTTCAATCAATGAGCAGTGACATGAGGGCACACACACAGGTGGCCATGCAGTGATTCAGAATGGCAAATATGTCAGAAAATGAAGAATGTCCTGTGTAATTATCATACTTAAAGTCCTCTATTCTGTTCCTGTAATCTAAAACATATCCTAGGGTATTCATTAACACTGAAACAGTACAGTCAGTTCATGGAGGTAGTTCATGTTATATCATCTTGCATCCTGCTTAATAAAATGTGAGACCAAAAACAAACATTTCATTCACAACAAAGCCATGTCTGCTTTTTAAATATGCTGCTGCAAATGTCTAGTGTATCAGACCAATGGCAGTTAAAGAAGGGTAACGGTCATTATGCCAAAACGCGTACAGAAGGTAAATAATAGTTAATCTATTGACCGATTGTAAAGATGAGAGAGGATCTCCAAAGCCCATTGTCACTGCTGCCATCTGAAACACAGTAAAGATGGAAAAGTGCTGAAAAAGGTTAGATATCTCTTTTATCCTTTGCAGACAGACATAGTATTCCAGACAGTCTTTCTGACTGGACAATGCCTCCGAATTCAACTTTAAACTGTGCCCACCTCTTAAAAACACCACTTAATTTGACTGAAGCTGACCTGAAACATTTCACAATTAAAGCAACAGAGATACTAATAGGCATTACTTTCCACAAAGGCAATGAGTAGGCTGCTCAGATTTTCCATCCGTTCACAAAGTCAATAAATAAACTGAGCATAGGGTTGTGTAGGTTTCCTTTAGGTAACTCATCTGCTGTTGACTCTTCGGACATCAAGATGTCTGCTTGGGTAGTGCAGTACATACTGTGTACAATTTCTAGATTTAAAGATTTTGATCAAACAGAAACACACTTAATCTAGGAGTAGCAGTAACAAGCAAGAATCCCAGAAAAAGCAGACCTCAACCAAACTGGCAGAGAGGGAGGGCAAATAAAATAATGCATGATGAGTTATTCCAGTGGACTGTTCCAGTCTAATCTTGAGGCTAATCTGACCAAATAAAATAGGGCATTCACAAGACTTGTGATGTGTGAAAGAAGAAAAAAAACGCAGACAACCTGACCACCTAAGTGTAAAAACTTGCCATTATCAATGGGAATTTAAAGGGATAGTTCACCCAAAAATGAAAATGTGATGTTTATCTGCTTACCCCCAGGGCATCCAAGATGTAGGTGACTTTGTTTCTTCAGTAGAACACAAACAAAGATTTTTTACTCAAACTGTTGCAGTCTTGTCAGTCATATAATGGAAGTGAATGAAAATCACGGCTTTGAGAGTAAAAAAAAAACATACACAAACAAAAGCAAATTAAACCCTGCGGCTCGTGACGATACACTGATGTGTAAAGACACAAAACGATCGGTCTGTGCAAGAAACTGAACAGTAATTATATCATGTTTTACCTCTGATTTACGCAATGTCTAAACTGTCCTGAGCACGTTCGCAGAGTTATATGTGCATTACCGCCACCTATCTCTCAAGTGGACCATTGACACTCCTAATTGAGATTGTAGATAGAGTGTCAATGGTCCACTTGAGAGATAGGTGGCGGTAATGCACTAAGTCTGCATCTGAGAATGCGCTCAGGACAGTTCGGACATTGCGGTGAATCAGAGGTAAAAAACTATATAAATACTGTTCAGTTTCTTGCACAGACCGATCGTTTCGTGTCTTTACACATTAGTGTATCATCACGAGCCGCAGGGTTTAATTTGGTTTTGTTTGTGTATGTTTTTTTACTCTCAAAGCTGTGATTCCCATCCACTTCCATTATATGACTGACAGACTGCAACGGTTTGAGTTAAAAATCTTTGTTTGTGTTCTACTGAAGAAACAAAGTCACCTACATCTTGGATGCCCTGGGGGTAAGCAGATAAACATAAAATTTTCATTTTTGGGTGAACTATCCCTTTAAGGCTCACAGATTTGTCCTTATAGATATCACATTGTTTAAAAAGACAGATCATTTAAAATTTCCTGAATTTTCTTGAATCTCTAATGTATAATTAAAAGACTATCACCCAATATTAAGAGAAATAATATGCAAGTCTGAAAGATCAGTTCCTTTTTTGCAGACTTGCTTCTGTCAATTCAGCATTATAAATCATACACCTTTGTAGTTTCAGTGAAACTACTGGTTTGACACTCAAATGTTTCAATTCTGTAAATTATCTCAAATAAGAAAACAACATTTACATTGTAACACATTTAAAGCATTCTGCATAATCAGATCATAATATTGGCTCACCTGTAAGTTTGTGAGCTGCTGCTGCTGGTGGGCGATGGTCTGTTTCACTAAAGCACTCTTGATGCTCTGTTCCATGGCATACTTCTTAGCCTAAAAGAGAGAGAGGCAGGCTATTAACACAGGTTATTTAGTTTATATCAATATAAGGTCACTATTTTACCCAGTTTTCATGTGCTACATATTTGACTGCTTATTACAATGTCAATTTGTTAGCTTTAAAGAGATCATATTCATTTTTGGGTGAACTATGTCATTAATTACTCACTCATGTCATTAATGACCGTTAAGGACCCTTGCTGTCTATGGAAGGGTCAGAGAGCTCTCAGAATGCATCAAAAACATCTTAATTTGTGTTCCGAAGATGAACGGAGGTCTTACGGGTTTGGAACGACATGAGTGAGTAATTAATGACAGAATTGTTTTATTTTTGGGTGAACTAACCCTTTAATTCGCCATAATGGATTGTTGCTTGTTGGGAGCAATTTTCTTCTAACAGTCTAATAGAGACTGGTTGCTGGTCAAGTCTTCAAAAAAAAAGAAATCTACAAAAAAAAAAAAAAGAAGCTCCAATCTGACTTATGGAAAAGCATCCTGTGGCCTTGACTCTTTTAATTAAGAATCTATTTTAAGATGGAGCACACATGCTCTTGACACACTGGAGCAGGTGACGCAGGTTGGAGTTCGGCCCGTGACCTGTACTGACCCCATTCCCCCTCTCGCTCCACTACTTTCCCTCTGATGTCTCTAACAAAGATATGAAAGTCTAAAAATAAGGTAAAAAAAATCTATTATTACCTTTTGTAGCGCCTCCTGTTGCTCTGGAGTAAGAGGCGGTAATACAAGCTTTGCACCTGTGCCTTGTCCATTCTCCATCATCAGACCTTTGCCTCACTGAAAAAGCAATTCAATGGACATGGAATAAAAAAAGACAGCACATATCCAAGTATTTCCAGAGCAGATATTCCATCAACTCAGTATTCACACATCTGAATTTATGACTTCTTCAATCTATAGCTTGCCCAAAATAGACACCGCAAGAATAAATATAATATATCTCAAAACCAAACATATGTAAATTACACACCAAGGAAAGATTCTGCAGCTTACCTATGAGGCGAACCGTATTACGTCAACCAGGATTGTGAAGCCGTGGAGACTTGCTGGCAATGCACTCACAATTTTACAATGATCTGTGGTTCATGGAAATGCACACAGCATAATAATTTAAAATCACTGTCCTAGTGCAATGACAAGAAGCTATGGATAGCTGACTTGGGCCCAAATCCCAATTATATTTTATACCCCTTCCCCTGGTCCCTTGAAACAGAGTATCAACGGGTAGGGGTGAACATATTCTCCAAGAATTTTGGACACCACTACTATGGGGTCACACGTCATCATACATCAATACACACACCTATACTGGTGTGAATTAGAGCCTTTAATTATCGTTAATGCGCTGCTTACTGACACACACATATCAGAGATCGCACAGATCACACATCCAGGAGAAAAGAAACTTGTCAACGCTGCCCCACGACTTTTATTAATAACAGTTTAAACACTGAATTGCTACATTATATTTTTGAGCAACGAGAGGATAAAAATCACTGTTTTTGAACTAAACTCACTCTAAAAAGAGAAATGCACAGACACGCAACTTTCATCTCTCTCTCTCATTGGCAATATTTGAGAAAAGGGTTTAGCGATTTCTAATTATTGGGGTACTAGCCCTCCTCAATGTCTACGGTGGTTATTAACATTTCTTTGAGTAACATGACCGTAAATATGAACTCACGATTGAATGTAACAAAACAAATGATTACTTTTTTTTTTCTTAACCGGTTTACACTGAGATAACTCATACCCCTTCGTTTGAACTGTGGTCCCGAAAAATCTTCGTTTGAAGGGCTGTCTGGCCCTTCCCCTACCCCTCCAACCAGAAGAGAATCGAGACACCCCTAACGTTACCCCTTCACGGGAACGCGTGAAACGGAGGGGTAGGGGAAAGGGGAAGGGCCAAGGGGTAGAATTGGGATTGGGCCTACTTTCTTCCATGAAACACAAAAGGGTAAAGGCAGAATGACAGTCTCAGTCAGCATTGACTTTCACCCAATTAATCTCCTTTTGTGTTCCCACGGAGAAAGTCAGTCACACAGATTTGTAAAAAGAAAACAACAACAAAAATTAAATTAAAAATAAGTAACGATAGAATTTTAGGGGGAACTACGCCTTTAAGCAAGTGCTGGTCATTATCATATCTCCAGTATCAGTAGTAGCCTACATTGTCTTTCCTGACAGTAGCATGGTGCTAAAATACTGTACGCTCTTTGTGTTCTTTCTACTAGATTATTTCCTAAATCTAACTTTCTACTAGATTATTTCCTCTGCAAGATGCAAACTGGTCCAATCAGACTAATCATGAACCTGATTCACAAGCCAATAGTATTCATACTAAAAAATGTGTTCACTTAAAAACCTTACAAAAAACACAGCATAACCGAACAACTCGTAGGAACCTACATTTGCGTTTGGGCTTTTCTGCCATTCTTGGCTTAGTGTACGCACACTATCATCACTAAATTGAACTGAGAATTTTAGCATCTTCAAACTAGCTGTATCAACAAAGAGGTTAAAGACACGCAGTGGCGCGCTTGTGCTGGCACATTACATCAGCAGCGGTGCTAACGTTAGCTGACTTAACTTACAGCTGCTAAATACAGTGATTTAGGCAAGCCGGTGCAGGATTCATGGCCTTACTATCAACATGCGTCTCAAACAAGCTGTAGTCGTTTTGTAATATTAGGTAAATCCTACATAACCCAGAAAACACACAGCAATATGCTGCTAACGTTAGCCTGGTTAGCAATGAACAGAAGCTAACGAGCTTTCATGCAGGCCTCGTGTTTCCACGACTTGAGATATATTGAAACGGTAAAAAGTTTATTTTGACTAAATTCACCCAGTGTTAACTATAACCACGGAGATGTTAAATATACGTCTATATTGAAGTAAACGTGTTAGGTAATCATCATTACCGCAGTGTTCCGCGTTACCGCCATGTAGTGATCCACATTGAGGACTCTGCAACACCACAGAAGCACAGCAGAGCCTGGAGCGGCGCGCGGCTTCCGCTGCACCACTCTGGTCACGTGATCTAGAACAGCAGGTAGCGCTGATGTCAGGGTCGCTGGATCATGCCGAATACTAGGAATATATTGTTTAGGCTTATCACCTTTGAAAAACGTTTTTACTTTTGAAATATTTGCGTATTTATTTGTTTGTTTATGTGGAAAATGTGATTCTCGTACAAGAAAGACTGGTATTTGAGCCAAGACACGCCCCCTGCAGGCTTTATATCGCAAACCAGCAGAACTCACTTCAGCTGCCTTTCCAGTTTTGTAAAAATCACAGAGAATTTCAAAGAAACATCTTCTTCTCTGGTGCAATAGCAATTGTTTTCTTATTTAAGCATACTGCCTCCACCAGTCTGAGCTCAAAATGAGCATGAATTTAGAGACATTGCACTGTCAAAGGTGCTCTGGTCACCCTTCTAGTTTTAAGCAGAGGCGGACAGTAACTAAGTACATTTACTTGAGTATTGTACTTAAGTACACTTTTTGAGTATCTGTACTTTACTTGAGTATTATTTTTTCTGGGAACTTATGATACTTTCACTTAAGTAATGGAGTTGAGTACTTTGTCCGCCTCTGGTTTTAAGAGACGTTTTTCTGGATTACTGTAAAATAAAATATTTGGTACAGTTTTTATAATGTACGTTTAGTTACATTCAGATAACACTGACACATATGTATGTACACACAGCTATTAAAGTAAATATAAGCAAGAACAGAGACAGGAGCTAGAGGCTTTGCATTGTTATATGTACTGTAGATGTTGAGATCCAGATTCAGATGGCGTATAAAACACTGTCGTGGTGAATTATCGGATTGATAGACAATATCAGTATTTGATTGTTTGTTTAAAACATTTATTTACTTAAAAATATCGTAAAAGCTTAGTTTTTAGGCGAAATCCTTGCAGATATATCCTGTATCTTAACTGTATAGGTCAACGCTAAACCAGCAGGTTTATGAGAACCCGCAGAAACAATACTCGTAATGCGGAAGTAGGAAGTAAATGTACAAAACAATTACACCTTTAGGACTACGATGACAACTGCACCTTTGTGTACTTCGTGTCCGTTCACTTTTGGTTTTAATGCCATAAATTATTATTGACGTAGTTAGACGTGGGGCGACTAAAACGCTTAAAGCGGTAACTATACTATCTGGGCACTAACAGTTTCACCTGTAATAAGTCCTGAATTTGTGCTTTAAGCCAACAAATGCATTGTTCTTCAAATGTAAGGCTACTGTAAGAGACCGGTGCATTTTCGAGACTTTGCGGTCCGTAGGAGAATACGCACCTGCTTCAGACACAGTTTAATGTGATTTACTACTTGACGGACCGACACTAATACCTGGCATGGATGTCCTTCTGGCTGCGATTGAGATACTGACGGACCCATCTGGACATCAAGAGCACTGTGAGCAATTCAGCCAGCATTATGAAATCACATGATCATTTGATTATACGTGTAAATGCAATATGTTTGTATCATAATCTAATTATTATATTGTATAGTGATTAAGACGAATGAAGAGAAGCCAGATCCAAGCCCACCATCTTGTGATCACCCCAGTGTTTTCGGCATTTGTGTGGATTTAAAAAAAGATGATGGTGTTAAGGATGAGGAAGCCTCTGACATGTGTCCAGCCAACCAAGATTCAACCAAACAAGGTAAAATTGCAAACTAATTAATCTGTGCTCACATAGAGACCAGGTTGGTGAATGAATTCACATTTAGTTTGGCTAGCCACAATAAATATGTGCTGTGGATCAACTTGGATGTGGACTTCAGAGATTATACATTATAATACATAATTATATAAATAAAAAGTGTAAAAATTGTACAGACCCCAGACTTTTGATCTGTACTGTATATTGATAACAATAGTTTAATAATAATACATAAATATTTAAACAAATGAACTCAAGTCAGTGGTTCTCAACTGGTTTTGCTTCCGGATTTAGATTTTCAAAATCAAAATTAGGCTATTTGTCCTACAAAAGCAAAATGTTAAAAAACAAATATATTACTAACCAACTAACTAAATAATAAAATGTATTAACAAACTGCATAAACAAAATACTTAATGATTAACATGACCATAGCTGAACACGATTTTGTTTTTGTACAACCATTTTTGTTCAATCATAAACAACAACAGAAGAGTGATTAACTGACCCAGTGGGCTAAATATTCTTGTTAGTATTAGCCATATTATCATGTGAAAGATGAAATGACAAAGTTTGATTGGACACACAGTCTTTGATGTCAGCAAGAAAAAGATGCTGTCTGTGACCATATCAGACCTGCGGACATTTTAGAACAACTGATCTAAGGTTGTTAATCAGTTGTTAATTTATGTCAGTGATAAATGGTTAATGCATCCTTGTTTAATAAAAGTAACAATTTCTTTAAAAAAAAATTGTACTAACCCCAAACTTTTAAAAGGGAGTGGACTGCCTTATTTTAAGCGATTTGTTGTCAAGTCCAATTCTATTTTAAAATCAATTGTAAAATGTTGTATTGTTCAGATTACACGCACTGCGTGCTATATGTCCAATATCTTTCTTTTTTTCTTTTAAGAAACTGGTAAACGGAAAAGGAGTTGCTCAAGAAAAAGCACAAATACAGGAGTCCGCTCTAACAAATCAAATCACCATTGCTTTAAATGCGGACAAAGCTTCAAAACGTCAGTTCACTTTAAAAGACATAAACTAATTCATTCAGGAGAGAGGCCTCATGGTTGTCCTGAATGCGGAAAGAGGTTCATTACGTCCTCTGAACTAAAAGTACACCTGCGTGTTCACTCAGGAGAAAAACCCTACCACTGCTCTGAATGTGGAAAGAGCTTTGCTCGATCAGGGTCATTTTCTAATCACCGCAGGCTTCATAGAAATGAAAAACGCCATCACTGCCCTGAGTGTAACAAGGGTTTCCAGCAACGTATAGATCTACGAATTCACCAAAGGATTCATACGGGGGAGAAACCATACCTGTGCTCACAATGCTTGAAGGCGTTTACTACATCCGGAGCGTTACGAGTTCATCTACGAACCCACACTGGTGAAAAACCTTACGAGTGCAAAGACTGCGGGAAGATGTTCTGCCAGCTAGGCGGACTTAAAGTTCACAGACGTGTTCATTCAGGAGAGAGGCCTTACGTGTGCTCGGTGTGCGAGAAGCGCTTCAAGGGACATGCCAATTTGATCACACACAAGCGCATTCACACAGGAGAAAAGCCTTATCGATGCACCGTATGCAACAAGACGTTCACCGACAGAAGGAGACTAAAAGAGCACCAGCCACCTCAGTCAGTAGAGAAACCGTTTTGCTGCGGCTTGTGTAGTGAAGCTTTCGGCGCTTTCTGTCAACTTAAAGAACACCAGCAGTGTCACAAAGGAGAGAAGCACCATCGCTGTACTGAGTGCGGAAAGGCCTTCACACATTTATATTTACTGAGGAGTCACCAGCGTGCACACTCGGATGAGAGGCCATATTCCTGCTCTGAATGTGGAAAGTGCTTCCGCCGGTCATTTGACCTGAAAATGCACCTGAACACTCACAGTGAAGCACGACCTCATCTTTGCTCGGAGTGTGGAAAGAGCTTCCGCAGGGCTGCAGAGCTTAGGATACATCTGAGAGTACATACGGGAGAAAAGCCTTATCCCTGCTCCGTCTGCGGCATGGGCTTCAAACAGACATCACAACTCAAAGTGCATGAGCGCACTCACACAGGAGAAAGGCCATTCCCCTGCCCGGACTGTGGGAAGACCTTCAAAGATAAGAGAAGCCTGCTAACACACCAGAGAGTGCACCATAAATAAAGAAATTCTTCTATTATAATATATATTTGGAATATACAGTATATTATTGAGTGTTGGAATCACTTTGGTCACAGCGAGGAAATTTTAACATGCTGATCACATTACAGTATGCTCTATGCTACTCTGTAGGTTGTAAGACTCTATTGGGTAAATGCAAATTACTGAAGATTTTATTCTTGCGTGTGTCTTAAACTGTCCACTCAAAGATGTTTTTGGGAGTATGTTCAGGAATATCATATATGTTATTCATTATTTATACATCTAGGGGTATTCAGCAAGAAATGAGGTGTCTGACCTTTCTTTGAAGAGAAATTGCTTATGGATTTTCAGGGTTTTTATGCAGGTGGGACTTATTTGTACCGTTCATGAAAACAGTGAAGTATTTGAATTTAATATAAATGAGTGATTTCTATTTATCTGATATATAATTTATTATATATATTAAATCATGCTGAAATTAAACTAAAGACTTTATTTTTCATTTTCATACAATGTAAAGAGTTGTTTTTTATTTTTACATGTATTATAGAACAGTTTTTTATTTTTGTCTTAATCGCATATCTTTACATAAATAAATTCCTTCTCTTTTATAAAAGTCAAAGATACTTTTTTACCGAACAGACCTACAAGGAAGGACAGGTATTTAAAACATGACAAGCTTAGGCTTCAAAATTCAAGGGGAAAACAAAAACATTATGACAAATAGAGCAGCTTTCATGCTTCAGCTTCAACACTGATATTACCGTATGGCCCGAATATAAGATGACCCTAATTATAAGACGAGCCCCCTTTTTCCAGATGTACCTTTTGGAAAAAGGCTTTTTAAAAAACAAATCTTGTTTTTTCTCAGTAAAACACATTTTGTCTTCAATTATTTTTATATTGCATATTTTTCCTATTTTAAGTTTTGTTTTGAAAGTATGGTAAAAACTGGTCAAATTTACCAAAAATCACATAAAAAAAATATACACTTAAAAAAAAAAAAAAAACAGGTAGCCCATCTGAATTATGACATTTAGGCTATCCATCTAATAGTAGCCTACCAAAATCTTATTAAGAGTAGAAGTTAAATCTTACTGTAGTCTTCAAATCTGGGTACTGTCTTGCGTCTTAAAATCACAAAGTACGGTGGCCGAGAAGTGCAAAGCAAATCACAATTCTGAAAACGAAATTACAAATTACAAATGCAAATGCAAGTCTAAAAAACTAAATAACAATTCAGAAAGCACAACAACAATTCAGAAAACATTATAACAAGTCAGAAAACACAATGACAAATTTGAAAACAAAATAAGTCAGAAAGCACAACGATAAATCAGACAAACCGGAAGAGGTAGGTATAGTTTGAGACAGAGCATTGGTTTGGGATTACTCACCGCTGACTGGACGAGACGTCTGTCAATCAAAAAATACGGAGTGCTTATTTACATTGCGTTAAAAGTGGCTGTAAACCATCAGTTTCAGTGGCGCAGATGGATAAGCGCTAATCGTTGGCATTTTGACGCGATCAACCCGGGTTCGATCCCGCCTTTTGCCGAAGTTCTTTTTCTCCCTTTTCAAATCTCGTATCACATCGTAAAGGCATTTATTTTCAATAAAAATTAAGGAAATAATCAAAAAGTTGAAAATAAAGTATCGGTTAGGGTTAGGGTAGGCGTAGGGAGGGCTTTATTGTACCAATAAGGTGGCATCCATTTAATAATTAAAATTATAATTTACACTCAATACGTTATTATTGCATACTGTTTTATAATGTACTACAATACTGAAGTGCAGATAATTGCCACTAGTTGCAACAAGTAGTATACTTGATAGTAGAAATCCTGCTATTTTAACATAGTGTAAATAGCATATTGCTAAAAAATACTGCTATTTTCACTTAGTGTAAATAGAATCTATTGCTAATACGAGATTTGAAAAGGGAGAAAAAAAAAGTTCGGCAAAAGGTGGGATCGAACCTGTGTTAATCGTGTCAAAAAGCCCAGTGCAAGCGCTTGTCCATCTGAACCACTAGAGCTGATGTTTTATAGCCACTTTTAACTAAATCTAAACAGACACCCTGTATTTTTTTTTCCATAGTAAGGGCAACTCATACAAAACATTTAAACTGAGCTACTTTAATACCATCTCCGAACTTTCTACCACGACTCTGCTGTTCGGCTGGTTCTTCCTGTATACGTTGATTGACAGATGTCTCGTCCAGTCAGCGGTGAGTAATCCCAAACCAATGGCGCTGTCTCAAACTATACCTACCTTTTCCGGTTTGTCTAATTTGTCGTTGTGTTTTCTGACTTGGTAATTTGTTTTCGGATTTGTCGTTGTGTTTTCTGACATGTTATTTTGTTTTCGAATTTGTCATTGTGTTTTCTGACTTGTTATAATGTTTTCTGAATTGTTGCTGTGCTTTCTGAATTGTTATTTCGTTTTTTAGACTTACATTTGCATTTGTAATTTGTTATTTTGTTTTCAGAATTGTGATTTGCTTTGCACTTCACGGCCACCATAACAAAGGGAGTTTGGTCCCATCAGGCTAACGTGACAGTCACGACTCATGCAGCTGTAAGGTTTTCTGCTTCTTGCTCTTTCCGCCGTACCCGCCATATTGCGAGCTACCGGGGTAATCGGGTATCATGACAAACACCAGAGGCAAGAGGAGGGGGACCAGGTATATGTTTGCCAGGCCCTTCCGCAAGCATGGCCCAATCCCTCTGTCCACCTACATGCGCATCTACAAGAAGGGTGATATTGTGGACATCAAGGGCACAGGAACCATTCAGAAGGGCATGCCTCATAAATGCTACCATGGCAAAACAGGACGTATTTATAATGTTACACAGCATGCTGTAGGCGTCATTGTCAACAAGCAAGTCAAGGGCAAGATCCTGGCTAAGAGAATTAATGTGCGTATCGAGCATGTTAAGCACTCAATGAGCAGAGACAGCTTCCTGAAGCGCGTTAAGGAGAACGAGAAGAAGAAATTGGAGGCCAAGAAGCAGGGCACCTGGTTTGAGCTGAAACGCCAGCCTGCTGCTCCACGGCCAGCACACTTTGTCAGCACCAAGAACAACGAGCCTCAGCTCCTGGAGCCCATCCCCTACGAGTTCATGGCATAAATCTGCTGACCAAAATAAAGATCTTTGTACCATAAAAAAAAAAAAAGGTTTTCTGCTTCTTTTGTTTTTACTCGCAATCTGTACAACACGCATTACATTACGTATTTCATGCACACTCGTTTTATGCGGTTTTGGCGCCACCTATTGTTGTGGGTGTATTATTGACATGTCAAAGTCTAGACCAGGGATCCTCAAATCTGGTCCACGAGATCCACTTTCCTGCAGAGTTTAGCTCTAACCCTAATCAAACACACCTGAGAGTGCTAATCAATGTCTTCAGGATCATTAGAAAAATCACAGGTAGGTGAGTTTGATCAGGGTTGGAGCTAAATTCTGCAGCGCATTGGACCTCCAGGGCAAGATTTGAGGAACCCTGGTCTAGACCCTGAATATAAGATGACCGTGTTTTTTCCCATGTATTTCCAAGAAAAAAAGCATCATCTTATATTCGGGACAATACGGTAATATTTATCTCATGTGTACATAAGCATATTTTTCAAAAATATTAGTAAGAAAAACAGCAGATTGACATTACATAGATACATGTTCGCTTTTTCTATTTCACATGTTTATAAATACAATCTGTAAGAAAATAAAAACAGAATCCTTTTTAATTGATATGTGCCATCAAAAGATTTTGCTGAACTTAATGTATTCATTCATGATATTTCGTTGGGTAAGCATAAACAACCACATAAAACTAATCAACAGCTATTCACATGTTTCAATGCCACAGAAGAACCATTTTGGGTTCCTCAAAGAAGTGAACCATTCTTAAGCAGTGAACAGTTCTTAAATGAACCAATTTTTTTAGTGTGAAGAACATTTTAATAATCTAAAGAACCTTTTTCCGTTATAAAGAACGTTTTGAGCAATAAAGTTCTATGTATGTTTAAAGTTCTTCATGGAACTAGATAACAATAAAGAACCTTTATTTTCGAGAGTGTATGACAAAATAGACAAGTATACCTTGCCTATGCCATTAGTTTAGAGACGGGGATCCTGTAGATGAGCTGTTTTACAGTTCAAGGTCAACCAAAAGAGGGCAGTATGTACATTTGAATGCATTGGCCATCACTCACCTAAAGGTTTTAGAATGATGTTACTTAATACCTCAAGGTCAAATCTACCTCTAAGCACAGTGTTACATGTAAGTGAATATTAATAGCGGTTTTTACCTCTTTTGTAATAAAAAAAAAGTGTAGAACATCAAATGAAATTAAATGTCTGTTTTTAAATGTTGATGAACAAGAAAATTCCCCCCAAAAAGCGATTTGTCTGAAAACACAACTTTTGCAGGTCTGCACTACCAGACCTAAAATGAACAAACGTTAACACATCAAATAAACATGCAACCATACATAAAACACATACAGTATTTATTAGAGTTTCATCAAAGACACTGACTAGTAAAAGCCTGACGTGCATACACACATTTTTTTTTACTGTAGACATCCATAACATGGGGGTGTTAACCTTGATCTGAAAATGGGAAAATAGGGCAGGGATGTCATAAAGTACAGAATAAATCTGTAGAAATGATATAGAGCATAGCTGCTGCACTGAAAGCACCCGAGTGAATGTCTTGTTTAACAGTATGTGACATATTTCTTTTTATAGGCGATAAAATGAGAGCCTGTAATAGTACTCACACAAAACTTGCGATTGTCACATATTGCAGACAATGTCTTCTCCTTAATATGTTAATGTCTTTAAATAACGTCATTCAGGAGACAAAAACACTCAAATGGCAAATGTATATTTATAATTGAATTGTATATTAATAACTGAAAAGGGAATTAAATTTTTTCAGGTTTCGACCTTGCGTAAAAATAAAAATAACAGTGGTTTAATGCCGAAAGATGTTTCTAATTGAGATTTTATTGAGAGTAGTTTTGATTTCACTCCTGCTAAAGCACTTCAATCTGAGAGTCCATTACTTTCATGCAAGTAAATGAGAATGTGACAATTAGTCTCAGTGCTTGTACACATGCCAATTTATGCATTAATGTTTGCCGTTTTATCCAAATGCAGTTCAACACATTAGCCCACTTAACATAAATCAGTGGTTTATGAAACATCAGTAAATCTGTTTGGGAATCCTCTGTAGGACATTAATGAAACACAGAGGACTTTCCTTTTACAAGTAGAACAAACAACTGCAATACATTTTATTACTGTGTCCTGGTTGTCCATCATGTTCTAGGAAAAGATTCTGCATAATTTGATTGGTTGTTTTTGTAATAATTAATTTACCTTTTGCACCGCAAATCTCTTCAAATCACAAGAACAGCAATTATACTCAGCTCCTCAAAAACAACAGTAAATGTTCACACAATTGAATTGCTGATTTCCATGTCTTGCACAAAGGCTTAAAAGGTTCATCTGTGTTTCTTCAATCAGTCAGTCAAATCAGACAATCATCTACTCTATGTGCCATAATTTATATAGTTTTGGACATGAACTAAATTCCTTTTTGGTACATGATAGCTGTCAATAGTGGCTGCTGTAAATGACACAACTGGGTGCCATTTACGCAATGATTTTCCTAAAAAAGAGCAACAAATAAGATTTTGTACAATGGATTGAACTATTCTTATCAACTATAAACAACTGTTTGTTTACAGAGTATAGAAATCAAAACCGTTCAGGCCCTATGCTGCCTTATATGCTCCGCTAAGAATAGCACAGGTAAATTTAATGGAGAAATCCTATTATACTTATATCCTCAAGGAATACAGAAACCTAGCAGATAAAACCATTTTCCAAAAGTGTTTGTAATTGTTTCTTAATCTCACAGGATTTTAGCTCTTACAGAACTATTCCAATTAAAGGTGTTCCCTTAATTATATCAATAATTATATCATGAATATTAAACAGAAAAAATTTACATGCCTGTACCAGACACTCTGTGGGCATTACTAAATTGGCACTATAATTGATTTGAGTACTGAAGAGCTATACAAAGAAAGATAATGATCAGTTATTTCAATTTTTAATGACCTTGTAATGACTATTGGGTAGCCTTAGTTAAAAAGGTGGCTTAATTAGATATTATAATAACCCAAGAAGACAAAAGTTAATTGGACTATCTGGGTGGGGCATAACGTTAGCCTTCGGCTCAAACACAACATATTTCTTTATTTAGAAAACCAGAAAGAAAATCAGTAGATAGCTGCCATATTTGCAGTCCACCACAGCTAGTATGACATAAGATGCACCTGATCCTGTGCTGTATGGTGTCATTTCACGGCAACAGTCACAGGGAACGAGCATGTGTCACTGAGAAGATGGGGGGAGAGTAATAAGAGTGAAAAAAACTCTTAATGACTACATACTGTATGTTGATTGCTTTTTGGATTAAAGTAAATCAAAATGAAAAAATGTATCTCAACTCACATTTAGAAACAATGTGTACTTAGTCTGGAAAAGCTGCTACTAACAGCAATATATTAATGAAGTTTGGGAAATGCAGCGCATAGGTTGGATTAGGAATGCTTCACTGAACTCTAGATTCATCATTATGCTAATCAGCATGAGACTATTTTTATTTATAGGTATCTGATTCCATCAATCCACTGTCAGAGAATACATAGGGCAGTAAATAAAAAAAGTGAAAAAAAGAGAAACATCTTATAAGATACAGAGATGCCGTTACATTCCCCTATGCATTGCTAAACTGTAATCCATGCATATAGTCCCCCATGCATTGCTAAACTGTAAAGCTGTGGCTGAAACATTGCTAAATAGTCCTGTGAATCACATGAATGGTGTCTGAATGTACTCGGAAATCTAATAATGTTCTGCTGTGCTCACACATTGCCTGATGTACTGTATAGAGTGCTGAATACTATCATCCATTTCTCCATGAAGGAGAGGAGGAGCAATCACACCTGACAGACACTAAATTGCTTGACTGAATGACATGCTGTACAAATGGACTCTAAAAAAAGTGTTCAGTCTTGGTTGGAGTGCAGGATGGTGAGCTTAGAGGAGGTCAAACTAAATAATAAAAATGCCCAAATACACGATTCAGTCAAAACCTAAACATCAGATCTGGTCCAGTAAATGTCACGGTTTTTCTGAGGAACATTAAAAGAATATTCAGATTCTGACCAACACATGAGAAGTGCTAACAGGAGGAAGTTTACCTATTTCTATATTCACAAACATACAGGGATGTGCTTAAAAATGACCCAAAATGTCAAACAAAGCAAACAAATGCCCATTCTGAGGCAACACGCAGCTCATAAAAACAACCAAACAACAACAACAAAAATGCAAGCTTTTCAAAATGGAATATTTGTTTACTAAATACAGTACTACTGTATTTAAAAAAACAATTAGTGCATGTGCTTTTTTAAACACACACACACCCACACACATTTTCAAAATAATGTCTGCTGACATTCATATCAAATGATGAGTTAGAATAAGATTTTTTTCTAAACTATTTTTTAGATCATTCATTCTAAATGTTTAAAGTTTTTCCCCTTTTATCATCTCGGTCATCCGTATTTGACACTGACCCGCAGCGATGTCACATAGTGCAACTTCATTGGCTATATACTGTGTACTGCAGAAGTAGTAGGGTTACAGCCACAGCCTCTGCCATGACAAAGAGCACATATATAGGTTCGGGCAATACCAAATTACAACAGGGAGAGAAACATTATAAGACAACATTCATTAATACAAACAAGTAATCCTAAAAATGATAGACAAAATATTTAGATAAACATACAAACATAACCACAACTAAAGCAATACACAAATAAACACTTAAATATACAAACAAATTAAAAATAGAAGAATGGACCCTCCTTTCTGACTTCGATGGTATAATCCAATTTCCCTCCAGAGTGGTCAAGCTAAAGCGTCACTGCTCTGTTTGCCTCACTGAATGTGGAAATGATGCAGTCATTCCCACAAGTCCAGCGCTGCAATGAACAGCTTCATTGTATCTTTATTGTATCTTTCTGTTTTCAATACACTATGTTTAAAGCTGCTTTATCCTGTGTGCTTATTTGAACAAAATGAAATGATTACTTAAATGATGCATAAAACAATTAAAACAGGCAAAACAGATGACAGGATCAGTGTGACACCATGCTTGGTGTACTAATTCTTTATGTGTGAAAAAACATAATTATTTAAAGAAAAAAAAGCTCCCTTTCATGGGAACTTCGAACTGCGTCCTCTAGGGATCGCTATGGGGAGCGCCTCATCGTGACCCGTGTCTGAAGCATACATTGAAAAAACACCAACAACACGTTGGCCGGCGACAGCCATGACGTCACTACCGGTGCGACTATAGTATAAATAGGTGCCGGGAGAACACATCATCATCCTCTTCTTCGTTTTCATTGACTGTTTTGTTTGAAGCGTGCATTTCTGTGGTAAGAGTGATCTCTATTCATATCATTACGGCACTAGCAAAGTGTTTAAGAGGATGTGTGCATCCGTGTTGTCGTTGTTTAACATCCGATAACACACGATCTATGCGTTATTTGTTTGGGCGAAGAGCATGCATGCGATGTCTCCGAGGGGGCAATCAGCGTGCACTGCGAGCGTTTTTCCAATGAAAAAGTTCAGCTCTCGTTTGTCTCTCTTTTCAGCCATCGGCTTCCCACGATTCAGGACCCACCGCTGCTGAGGCACAGAGGAGAATGAGCTTGTGTGGATCGCAGGTGGATCTGGCCGATGAGTTTGAAAAGGGGTTTCCCTCTTGCGATCGTCGGCTGTGGACGAGAGTGAGCCGCTGGAGGATGATGTTATTTCATTAACATTGTCTGATCCAGGGGCCAGTGCTCTGCTGGGTTCGGCCCAGCAAAAGCAGGAAATATCTGAGGAGGGCAAAGAAGCTGAGGCTGAGCCTTTCCAATCCTCCTGCCCTGTGTATGATGAGCTTTTGGAAGTTATGGATCGCGCCACGGCGAGGCTGTACTTTCCGTGAAACGGGCGAAGAAAGTGACGTCGCGAGGTCATCTCGATGAACGTATTTTTTTGGCCATAACCTTCCAGCTCAGGTGAGTCTTCCTTTCTTCCTATTTTCCATACAGAGATTGAGAAGGAATGGAAGAGGCCGTTTTCCTCACACATCCATCGATTCCAGCATACGAGTTATGCCAACATCGAGGCAATGCGCGAAAGCGGTTATGAGAAGATGCCCCTATAGAGAGACGCTGGCCAGCTATCTCTCTATGGGTGAGACGTCCTCTTTTAAGACTCCCTCCTTGACATATCGCTCTAATGCCAGGGCATACGCAGCAGCAGCAGGTTGGGCTGTCACTTCATTGCACACGATGGTGATGTTCCAAGCATATCAAGCTGACCTGCTGAAAGACCTGGATAAAGGAGGTCCAGGTCTGAGCCTGAACAACCCAGGGGTCCTGGCCCGTCTCGGTTTGAGGATCAGAGACGGGCACAGAAGGCTAGTGTCGTGGCTCGTGCTCCTCCCCCACCCGCGGTTAGGGGTAGGAAGTATCGCGGGTCAAGGTAAGGTAGGTAAAAGACCTAAGGGATGTGATTCAGACAGGGCGTCAGCGCTTTTGTCCGGATCAGATTGATACCTCAAACTGATACCTTTCCACATAAGTGGTAAGTGTGCACGTAATGCTTTGCGCACTTTCTAAAATCCACATAGCTGGTAAGTGTGCACGTTATGCTTTGCCCACTTTTCTGGAATCCTGTATGGTAAGGGTTATGCGTTGTTAACCTTGTTCCCTTTCTCTGAGTTGGTTTAGACCCTGGTACCTTGGGCTCCACTCATCTTGTGTGTCTCTTTCGACACACTCTGGAAGCATCGCTCCCCTCACCATTGAGGATTATTGTGAGCATGGGGCTTTCTTTCGAGCGTTTAATTCTCGCTGAGGAGTTGGATTCCTCGCTCCATGGGCTGTTCTCGTGGTAGTGTTGAGCAGTGCTCCCCTTTTATCAAAGGGTTACCTGGAATGAGCACACTATTCCTCGGAATTCGGAGTTCTCCTCTCACATGAGAAGTTGAGTTCTCTGTTTTTCCAGAGCACCTGGAACCAGCAGCATCAGGTGAATTAGACCCTTCCTCTGCCTCTCTGATGCGCTGAGTGTTTGGCTAGCTTGCAGTACGCTTACCCTTATGATTCTACAATCGCGCTGTAGGTCGAGCCCCCTCTCATTGAGAGCTGGGTTTGTGCTCCCTCAGCTAAGGTAAACTACTGCTAGCCGTTCCAGCATTGGAACATGCTGTAGGTAGAGCTCCGTTCTCGACTGAGAACTGGGTTTGTTGCTCCCTCAGCTAAGTAAATTACTGCTAGCTGTTCCAGCTTTGGAACATGCTGTAGGTCGAGCTCCCTCTCGATTGAGAGCTGGATGTTTGCTCCCTCAGCTACAGATTTACTGCTAGCCACTCCAGCATTATAAGC
>NW_015505433.1:1107919-1132580 GCF_001515645.1 Sinocyclocheilus grahami
CGATCGTCGGCTGTGCACGAGAGTGAGCCGCTGGAGGATGATGTTATTTCATTAACATTGTCTGATCCAGGGGCCAGTGCTCTGCTGGGTTCGGCCCAGCAAAAGCAGGAAATATCTGAGGAGGGCAAAGAAGCTGAGGCTGAGCCTTTCCAATCCTCCTGCCCTGTGTATGATGAGCTTTTGGAAGTTATGGATCGCGCCACGGCGAGGCTGTACTTTCCGTGAAACGGGCGAAGAAAGTGACGTCGCGAGGTCATCTCGATGAACGTATTTTTTTGGCCATAACCTTCCAGCTCAGGTGAGTCTTCCTTTCTTCCTATTTTCCATACAGAGATTGAGAAGGAATGGAAGAGGCCGTTTTCCTCACACATCCATCGATTCCAGCATACGAGTTATGCCAACATCGAGGCAATGCGCGAAAGCGGTTATGAGAAGATGCCCCTATAGAGAGACGCTGGCCAGCTATCTCTCTATGGGTGAGACGTCCTCTTTTAAGACTCCCTCCTTGACATATCGCTCTAATGCCAGGGCATACGCAGCAGCAGCAGGTTGGGCTGTCGCTTCATTGCACACGATGGTGATGCTCCAAGCATATCAGGATAAAGGAGGTCCAGGTCTGAGCCTGAACAACCCAGGGGTCCTGGCCCGTCTCGGTTTGAGGATCAGAGACGGGCACAGAAGGCTAGTGTCGTGGCTCGTGCTCCTCCCCCACCCGCGGTTAGGGGTAGGAAGTATCGCGGGTCAAGGTAAGGTAGGTAAAAGACCTAAGGGATGTGATTCAGACAGGGCGTCAGCGCTTTTGTCCGGATCAGATTGATACCTCAAACTGATACCTTTCCACATAAGTGGTAAGTGTGCACGTAATGCTTTGCGCACTTTCTAAAATCCACATAGCTGGTAAGTGTGCACGTTATGCTTTGCCCACTTTTCTGGAATCCTGTATGGTAAGGGTTATGCGTTGTTAACCTTGTTCCCTTTCTCTGAGTTGGTTTAGACCCTGGTACCTTGGGCTCCACTCATCTTGTGTGTCTCTTTCGACACACTCTGGAAGCATCGCTCCCCTCACCATTGAGGATTATTGTGAGCATGGGGCTTTCTTTCGAGCGTTTAATTCTCGCTGAGGAGTTGGATTCCGCTAGTACTCTGCGTTCTTTTCTAGAATCCTGTATGGTAAGAGCTACGCGCAGCAGCTTTGTGCTCTTTCTGAGTGGTTTAAAATCCCAGTTCCGCCTTGGGCACCACTCCACCTATGTATCCTCTGGATACCTACTTAACAGGTGTTGCTACTAGGGGACTGTGGAGACAGTTCCTTCAGCATATACAGAGAAATGTGCGGTAGCCCCTGTGTGACAGGCCAAGACTTAGTATGATTCTAGGCTCTTGGTCGTATTCCCTTAAAGGAATCTATTCCTGATTCCAAGCCTTGAGCTCTACCCTGGGCCCAGGAGTTCTGGCCCTAACAGGTAAGTTTTTTGGAGTATGTAACCTAGGCCTTTGGCCGTAGGGAATAATGTCACTGACAGCCGTCTAACGTCCCAGGGGCAACTCCCATGGCAATATAATAGAGTTGGTACTTAGTGCTCGCCATGGTTTCAGGCATGCACTCCCCTCAGCATGGTGGCGTGGGTATACCGTTCCCCATAGCGACGCCTACAGGACGCAGTTCGAAGTTCCCATGAAAGGGAACGTCTCAGGTTACTTATGTAACCAGGGTTCCCTGAGTAGGGAATGAGACACTGCATCCTCTAGGCTTCCTGCCATGCTTCGAACGCAAGCTTCAGACGAAGAAGTGAATGACATGTTCTCCCGGCGCCTATTTATACTATAGTCGCACCGGTAGTGACGTCATGGCTGTCGCCGGCCAATGTGTTGTTGGTGTTTTTTCAATGTATGCTTCAGACATGGGTCACGACGAGGCGTTCCCCATAGCGACCCCTAGAGGACGCAGTGTCTCGTTCCCTACTCAGGGAACCATGGTTACATAAGTAACCTGAGACGTTTTTCAGTGGCCCTGTAACACAGAATATGCTTATCATGTAAATCGTGCTTTGAGAGATGAGGGTTGAAAAAAATCAAGATGTGGGTAGAAAACACCAAGTGAGTGAATTGTGACAGGTGTCCTGTCAAGAAGCAATAGGGCAGAAGAACGAATGAAAGAAGAAGGAAATATTGCAGCAAGAATAAAATCGATACAAAGAAAGGTGAAATGTGCATTGAGTTGGCCTAAATTCAAGAAAGTGTTTCAAATTTTTATTTGGCAATGTTTATTTTCTATTGATCAAAGAATCCTGAAAAAAACGATATATCACAGTTTCCACAAATATTAAGCATTAAAAACTTTAAGCAGTTTTGACAATTGATAATAATAATTAATAATTAATAATAATCAATAATTCATAATTTAATGATTTCTGAAAGATTGTGTGACACTGAATTCAGCTTTGGCATTGCAGGAATAAATTTCATTTTAAACATTTCTACACTAGCAGGTTACATTTTACAGTTATATTTTATTGTAAAAACATTTCACAATATTACTGTTTTTCCATACTTTATTCAATTAAATGCAGCCTTGGTGAGCAGACTTGTTTCTGTCTTTATCTGGTAGTGACAGATTGGCAGGTGAACTGTACATTTTTCTTGTCTCTGAGATAAAAGATTTTGCAAGTAAATGCTACAAATGCCAAGAGTGTCTACAAATGCTTACTCATTTTCAATTAACTTGCCAACACCATCAATGAATATGTAAATAAGACTGGTTGATTAATCCCTGAGCTCAACTGCACTAATTAGCCTATAGTCCCTGAATCCAACTGTAGAGTATTTAACTGAAGGAAAGACAGTCCAGATGTGGAGAGGAAAAACCAAACAGTACAGTAATTAAAAATATCATTTCTCATGAAAGCATCACAGGTTAATTAGCCTTGCAGTGCTGCCCGATGCCTCTGATGAGGCTGTTGACATAGAGAGGTTTTAAAGATGCTCTCAAAGCAAAAAGGGTCCTGTGAAGTTAATCAAGGGACGACAACTTTCATCTACACTTCTAATTATCAAATATGTTAATGAGCATAAACGCTGTTTCATGCAAGTTTAATTTGTTAAACTTTGATAAACTTTCTGCATTTTTAGATTTTCAAACAAACTCATTCTGAATTATTTATAAGCCTTTTGAATTACGGGGGCACTGAAAATGTCCTCATAAATCACCTTCTCGTTGTAATACCTATGTCATACCCATGTTACTATACAAATTTGAGTGGTCCTCATAAACCACATAAACATGCACACACACACACACACACTGGTTTCCATGTTTTATGGGGACAGGCGTAATGCTTTTTATACTAAACTGTAATTTATATCCCCTTACCCTAACTCTACCCCAATACCTACCTCTCACACAAAACTTTTTTGCATTTTTAGATTTTCAAAAATCTTAATTCTGTATGATTTATAAGCTGTTGCAATTGTGGAGACATTTGGTCCCCAAATCTTGCCCTGGAGGGCCAATGCGCTGCAGAGTTTAGCTCCAACCCTGATCAAACTCACCTACCTGTGCTTTTCTAATGATCCTGAAGACATTGATTAGCAAACTCAGGTGTGTTTGATTAGGGTTAGAGCTAAAGTGGATCTTGTGGGCCAGATTTGAGGATCCCTGATGTAGGAAATACCAGGTACACACACACACACACACACACACACACACATACAATGTTGGTTTTATGTTTTAGCAGCATATTTATCTAATGATCTTTATTAAGAACTCGTCTCCAATATAAGCAAAGAGAGAAAATGAGCGAGAGTGTCTGTTTCAGTGTATGCTTCAAGCTAATTGCACAACGCATTTCACATTTCAGTCTCATGACCAAGTGATCTCACTAAACGTGATGGACACGCCACTGTTGCAGCATAATTCTAATATTTTCATTGTCAGAATGTCTTAATAAAAGTTTTCTTTAAAAAGAGCATAAGACAAGGGTAAGTTTTCACATCAGCTCTAAAACGGACTTTTCTCATAATCTTTTACATTTATTTTGCCTCACTGATATAACAAAATTCGAAAACGTATGGTTACTTTCAGTATGTTTTTTTACAATAATTAATTCCTCCATTAAAAGCTATAACATAATTACCAATATTTGTCAATGAATTCATAAAGTGTAAGCTTAATTTGCTTTTGTGGTCTCTGATTAGCAGTGACCCCTGATGCTTTGGGCAATAATTGTAGGTTTGGAAGAAGGAGAAAGGATGAAGGCATATTCATCAATGGAGGTCAATTTTCACTCTAATAAAGCCGCATGACTCAGAGGGACTGACTGCAGCACAATGGACTGAGAGGAAGTGTTCAGAGAAGTGTTAGCTGTGGCATGCAACATACTCTCATCTCAGTCAAGAAGGTGTTTTATTTACTTCACATGTTCCAGTGTGTTGTCATGAGGACAGGACAAGAGAGTGAAAGTATGTATACACCTGTGTGTGTGAGATTCATTAAACCCAAAACACACTGTTATTAAGTGTTGTTTATTTCAAATGCATTTTTTATTGGTATAATTAAAAACCATGGTTTCTGGTTTAAAGCAATTTTGTCCAGTTTGTCTAAAAGCAAATAACACTCCCTATAGAAAAAAATGAAAAGAAACAATTTTGTTTAATTTTGTTTTAAATAGTATTTTCGCGTAACATCAGATTTGTGTTGTGCAGAACACATATTGTAAAAAATGATTTTTTAAAAATTAGAATCAGAATCAAAATCAGAAAGAGCTTTATTGCCAAGTATGTTTGCACATACTAGGAATTTGTTTTTGTGACAGAAGTTTCCAGTACATAGAGAAAACAACATCAATACACAGATAATGAAATATACATATGAATATATATATAAATAAACAAAAGTAGACAAAAACTGTATTCCAGATTATTAGAGGTACATTTTACAAGAACATTTTTATTCAGTTTTTATACATAAAAAATTCAGAAATTACCACACGCCAATGGTATTTTTTACTACAACTTATTATTTAGTACATAACTTATTATGTACTTTTATTACATAAAAGTACATAACAGAAATTATTATATTTTTATTAAAAATATTTTATTTATTTTAAAAAACAACATTAAAGTCTTTTAAAACTGGATTTATTTATAATAAATAAAATAAATTACACATTGACTAACAAAATGTTTATGGTTTAAAAAAAAAGTTGTAAAAAGCCCCCAAAAATATTATATTGACCTACAAGTAACATTTTGGCTTATGTCTAAAATATATGATTAAGAATTGGTCTTTATAAAAAATTCCAAAAAGAAGCTTTTTGCTTCTGCTTAACACAGCTCTCTCTATTTTCTTCTTTTAGCATTTTGGTTAAAGAATGTTCATGGCTCAAGCGATCAATAAAACATGAGATCTGAGTCTTACTTTCATTTTATTTTTCAACCTTTTTTTATTATTTTCCAAGCACATACTAATTAATGCAACTGCTTGCGGCTCCTTTAAAGCAGGTCTCACAGTGAGGTCAAAGTTCACACGGTTGGAAATCTTATTTTTCTTATTTTAAGAAGTATCTGTGCATGACAGATAGACAGAGAGCACAGAGTGTGCCCTTGTCTGATTGCCATGGAGCCAGTCAGATATCAAAGACAGAGAGACCAACACCATATCTGAACTGATGACACAGAACACCACAACACCACCTGCCTGAGTTTCTTTGTATTCTGTTCTCCATCACCCTCAAGACAGTCCAACATGCTCAAGTGTAGTTCATTCACACAATGTTCTTTTAAATAACATTTTACACAGCTCTCTCGAATACTTGATTATGACTTTCACCAGACAGAAATGTCCAAATATTCACATCACAATCATCCAGTGAACTATTAAAAGTTGGATATATTGTACATCCAACTTTACCTGCATGTCAGTACACTCACATAAAGCAATATATATAATATATAGCAAACCTCAGCTGCATGATTGTTTATATCACTGAGAAATGTCAACTATATTATCACACCAATCTGCTAAATATGACTATAATATATTATAAACATAAAGATCATGATTTTCTGTAAAACTGCATTGTGCGCTATACAAATTATTTTTTACTTGATTTGATCTAATGCAATGTTATTAGTTTACTCATCTGGGTAATTGAAACCAGAGCTACATTCATGTCTCTCATATGACACCATGAACTTGTTATCTCTTATTTTGCACAAATGCAAATAGGACATTTTGCATGTCAGTGAAATTATTTACTATATTAATATATTAGTTAATTATTTGTTTGTTGCATAGCTGTGTAATAATGGGCAAACTGTACAGTCAGTTGTCAAATCAACTGAAACAAGACCCCTGTTTTTTTTTTTTAATATTTCGAAAATGAGATGGCAGAAAATATAGTATGCGTCTGCAGAACTGCTGTGCTGATGAATTGAAAAGACAGCCGAACGTGTCTCTTCTGTTTGATATTCCATAAGAGCATTTTTCACACCAGTTTGCATAATGACAAAAATTCTACATATTAAAAAAGGGCATCTGAACTGTCAGAGCAGAACAGAATGTATTGTTTTGTTTTATCCAGCTGCAAAATGACAATGTTCTTACCTATGCATTTATTCATTAAACACTGTAAGATTGAGCTCAGTTTAAAATCTATTAGCTACATGACCTTGGGGAGGCACAATTCAAATTTTTCAAACTTTAGAGGACATTGCCCCAAGCTTGTCCACCCAGAGGGCTGAAAACACCTGGGAAATGCCTTATTCCTGAAATTTAAACTAAGTCCTCTAATGAATCATTAACTTTCAATTATCACCAGTCATTTTAGCAGTAATTATCAGACAAATCATATTAGATTTGGTTCACCTCTAATTAGTTTGTAACAGATCATGCTCTTCTCTCTCTCTCTCTCTCTCTCTTTCTTTCCTCCGTCCTTTCATATGGATTTCCTTCTCAGTGTAGCTTAAGGGTGAGATGAAGACAGTGCATTACATTAACAACCATCTGAAACAATGATTCTTTCATATTTTGAGTTTGTACTGTTTTTCACAACAAAGGTGAATAATCTAAATTTAATTAATGCATTCAGCAGACGCTTTTATCCAAAGTGACTTACAGTGCATTCAGGCTAAACATTTTTGATCAGTACATGTGTTCCCTAGGAATTGAACCCACAACCTTTGCACAGCTAACACAGTGCTCTACCACTGAGCCACAGGAACATTATATGGGAAATATAATTATATTTACACACATTATTATAACAATCTTTATCTAAAAAAAATAATTGAACTAATATCGTAGATAAATCTGCTGTTTCAAACCCATGGAATCTAAACATGCTGTTTATGCTTCACTAAATAAAACTGGTTCCCATGGAGAAGAGTTTTCTTTGTAGTGCTTGCTGTAGTCCACTGTCATTCTCAAGAGACTTCGACAGCCCTCAGAAAGCTCTTAATGTAAATTCAAGCTTAACCTTTCTGCACTGAAGAGACTGAGAGAGTCTTGTTTTTACATTTACAGTTTTTTCCCCCGTTTGCTTTAACTCAGTTCTCTTAAAACTATCATTTCAGATGTTAGAACAATGAGTTTCTTGTTAACACCAGAACCTGATAAACTGATTATCAGTAATTTTGTCACAACTTCTAAACATCTTTCATCATGTGAGCCATCACATGCAAAATAACCCTGGAAACAGGAATCACAATATTACAAATAAACCTGTCAACTTCAGAAACATGCATGGAGTTTGCCTGGCTGTCATTTTGTGGCATTTTCTGTTCACTTTTTACTGTATATGACTTTATATATAAGAAATGTATAAACATGATAAAAAAATAAAATTTGTATATAACAAACCTTTCCAAGGTTGACTGCCATGCTGAAACATCTAAACATTCTAAACAGTAGACTCACACAATTCATATAAACATGTCATTTTGGTGGCATTATAGCCAATTTACTGAACCAATAGCTACACTTTGAAGAATAAACCAACTGTTTGGCAACAGTTACTGTTTTTGGGTGAGTTTTGATGTCCCATAAAACAGTGACAATAGCACTGTTTCAAAAGAAAAAAAAAACTGTAAATGTAAGCATGGCGAGTATCTTCCATTATAAACCTTCATATTGCAATGTAATAAATAATAATTACAATTATATTCTTAAAACCATAAGGATTTGATTAAAATATTTAAAACATTTCAAGGACAGTTTCTCGCCTAATAGTTTTACCATATTATTGAATAGTATTCACACATTCTAAGGTTATTTGAGGTAACTAGAGGACCATTGCCTATTGTGGATATGACTTAGCAAAGAAATATTCCAAGTGCTTAGATGTCTATTTTAAGTGTTTATTCAGGCTACAATTTGAAGAAGCAGCTACAGAAAGAAAGAAAAAAAGCAGTCCCGGCTGTTAATAAAATGTACACAGATTTTGAATCACACAGATAAGAATTTCTTAATATGAATTAGATTAGACTGTGCAGAAATTGAAATCTACACGCTAATACACACTATACTCATAGTCACGTAATGCTGATGTTGTTAACATGAATCATTTGAGAATAAAGTATAACAATAATAATAATTTGAACAGTTTGATGTGATATGAACTAACCGATCTTTAGATTTAATCACCATTGGAAGCGCGATTTATTGTAATTCTTTTTTCCTCAGTTGGTTAGAACGAACGTGGCAGACTTGTTACTTACTTGTTCAGATGGCAATATAAGGTGAAAATTATTATTTGGGTCATATATTCCAAGACGTAGGCTAGAATCTGTGATTGCGAAGTACAGTAAATATCCACACCGGTGCGGTGACTGACTGCCACACACACATACTCCTCAAAACATTAGATTCATCCGCGCTGGAGCTGCACTGGTGCACAACCGACGCAAGCTAGATAATTCTGCACACAGCTGCAATTGCAGGTTTTCAAACAGAGATGGCGACAAAGAGGCAAAACTTACGGACTGCAGCTTTAAATTCAGGCAATATATTTCTTCTCCAGTTAAGGACCATTCCTAAACACAGTTAGCATCCTGCTTTTATTAGTTCACTTTCAGTTTCTTCCCTCAGCTGTTGCCAAGGACACTTCCTTTACAAGCCAGCAGATATACAAAAGCTGAAAACAAACTGATCAATGATAAAAGAAGGACCTAGATAGATAAAAAATACAAATGCAAATATATCTTCTTTCTTTGGTTCAGCTTTTTATTCAAATGTTTAAGAAATACTTTTTATCAATGCAAACAATAACAAACCAGTTTTCAAGGGTCTTAGGCCTAGACCTCTGGTGTGCTGTCAATGTTGGTAATTGTCAGTGAACAAGCAGGTCAGTGTGTGGGTTGCTGGCTTCAGAACGTTTACATTAGTGCAGGCTGAGCAGACCTGGAGCAGACAGTTCAATTCGTTATGTGTCAGGTCGGTTAGACCCTGCAGTGCTTGTGTGAATATGACCCCCTAATTCAGCCTCCCTAGAGGCTAAGGTGGAGAAGAGGAGGGGAAGTTATATTTTAACGAGGCAGAGAGGCAATAATTTGGCAAGGGTTTCTTGCATTGGTGCTCCAGCAAATCTAATGATGGCAGCCTGGATAAACGCAGGTGAGGCAACAACAAAAATCTTGTCATCTCGCATCAGTACTGTTAAGCCTTCATGCATGATGTGCCACAAATACTACTGTTTTTGATAACAATGACAAAATCTGTGGAAAAAGTGCAATGCTGTTCTCTAATTTGGAAAGAATGTGTATGCATAATTAAAGAAACCCTTTATTTCTACTAACCTTTGTGCATCTAACAAAATTCCTAACTGCTCTGATAAATGAGTCATATGACATGTGAATTTTTTGAAACAAAATGTGTGAGGAGAAACGGAAATGTCACTTCATGTCACAATTCAATTAATGTTTGTCAGAGTTGCACGATGGATGATAAAAAGGCAACTAGTCATGCATGAATAAGTGTTTGTTTACTGGAAAGGATGATGCACGTTATGCTTTGCCCACTTTTCTAAAATCCTGTATGGTAAGAGCTACGCGCAAAGACTTCGTGCTCTTTTTGAGTGGTTTAAAACCCCGGTTCTGCCTTGGGCACCACTCCCCCTATGTATCCTCTGGATACCTACTTTAACAGGGTGTTGCTACTAGAGGTCTGTTGAGACAGTTCCTTTCAGAGCTTATGCAAGAGCAAGCGGTAGCCCCTGTGTGACAGGCCAAGACTTAGTATGATTCTAGGCTCTTGGTCGTATTCCCTTAAAGGAATCTATTCCTGATTCCAAGCCTTGAGCTCTACCCTGGGCCCAGGAGTTCTGGCCCTAACAGGTAAGTTTTTTGGAGTATGTAACCTAGGCCTTTGGCCGTAGGGAATAATGTCACTGACAGCCGTCTAACGTCCCAGGGGCAACTCCCATGGCAATATAATAGAGTTGGTACTTAGTGCTCGCCATGGTTTCAGGCATGCACTCCCCTCAGCATGGTGGCGTGGGTATACCGTTCCCCATAGCGACGCCTACAGGACGCAGTTCGAAGTTCCCATGAAAGGGAACGTCTCAGGTTACTTATGTAACCAGGGTTCCCTGAGTAGGGAATGAGACACTGCATCCTCTAGGCTTCCTGCCATGCTTCGAACGCAAGCTTCAGACGAAGAAGTGAATGACATGTTCTCCCGGCGCCTATTTATACTATAGTCGCACCGGTAGTGACGTCATGGCTGTCGCCGGCCAATGTGTTGTTGGTGTTTTTTCAATGTATGCTTCAGACATGGGTCACGACGAGGCGTTCCCCATAGCGACCCCTAGAGGACGCAGTGTCTCGTTCCCTACTCAGGGAACCATGGTTACATAAGTAACCTGAGACGTTTTTCAGTGGCCCTGTAACACAGAATATGCTTATCATGTAAATCGTGCTTTGAGAGATGAGGGTTGAAAAAAATCAAGATGTGGGTAGAAAACACCAAGTGAGTGAATTGTGACAGGTGTCCTGTCAAGAAGCAATAGGGCAGAAGAACGAATGAAAGAAGAAGGAAATATTGCAGCAAGAATAAAATCGATACAAAGAAAGGTGAAATGTGCATTGAGTTGGCCTAAATTCAAGAAAGTGTTTCAAATTTTTATTTGGCAATGTTTATTTTCTATTGATCAAAGAATCCTGAAAAAAACGATATATCACAGTTTCCACAAATATTAAGCATTAAAAACTTTAAGCAGTTTTGACAATTGATAATAATAATTAATAATTAATAATAATCAATAATTCATAATTTAATGATTTCTGAAAGATTGTGTGACACTGAATTCAGCTTTGGCATTGCAGGAATAAATTTCATTTTAAACATTTCTACACTAGCAGGTTACATTTTACAGTTATATTTTATTGTAAAAACATTTCACAATATTACTGTTTTTCCATACTTTATTCAATTAAATGCAGCCTTGGTGAGCAGACTTGTTTCTGTCTTTATCTGGTAGTGACAGATTGGCAGGTGAACTGTACATTTTTCTTGTCTCTGAGATAAAAGATTTTGCAAGTAAATGCTACAAATGCCAAGAGTGTCTACAAATGCTTACTCATTTTCAATTAACTTGCCAACACCATCAATGAATATGTAAATAAGACTGGTTGATTAATCCCTGAGCTCAACTGCACTAATTAGCCTATAGTCCCTGAATCCAACTGTAGAGTATTTAACTGAAGGAAAGACAGTCCAGATGTGGAGAGGAAAAACCAAACAGTACAGTAATTAAAAATATCATTTCTCATGAAAGCATCACAGGTTAATTAGCCTTGCAGTGCTGCCCGATGCCTCTGATGAGGCTGTTGACATAGAGAGGTTTTAAAGATGCTCTCAAAGCAAAAAGGGTCCTGTGAAGTTAATCAAGGGACGACAACTTTCATCTACACTTCTAATTATCAAATATGTTAATGAGCATAAACGCTGTTTCATGCAAGTTTAATTTGTTAAACTTTGATAAACTTTCTGCATTTTTAGATTTTCAAACAAACTCATTCTGAATTATTTATAAGCCTTTTGAATTACGGGGGCACTGAAAATGTCCTCATAAATCACCTTCTCGTTGTAATACCTATGTCATACCCATGTTACTATACAAATTTGAGTGGTCCTCATAAACCACATAAACATGCACACACACACACACACACTGGTTTCCATGTTTTATGGGGACAGGCGTAATGCTTTTTATACTAAACTGTAATTTATATCCCCTTACCCTAACTCTACCCCAATACCTACCTCTCACACAAAACTTTTTTGCATTTTTAGATTTTCAAAAATCTTAATTCTGTATGATTTATAAGCTGTTGCAATTGTGGAGACATTTGGTCCCCAAATCTTGCCCTGGAGGGCCAATGCGCTGCAGAGTTTAGCTCCAACCCTGATCAAACTCACCTACCTGTGCTTTTCTAATGATCCTGAAGACATTGATTAGCAAACTCAGGTGTGTTTGATTAGGGTTAGAGCTAAAGTGGATCTTGTGGGCCAGATTTGAGGATCCCTGATGTAGGAAATACCAGGTACACACACACACACACACACACACACACACATACAATGTTGGTTTTATGTTTTAGCAGCATATTTATCTAATGATCTTTATTAAGAACTCGTCTCCAATATAAGCAAAGAGAGAAAATGAGCGAGAGTGTCTGTTTCAGTGTATGCTTCAAGCTAATTGCACAACGCATTTCACATTTCAGTCTCATGACCAAGTGATCTCACTAAACGTGATGGACACGCCACTGTTGCAGCATAATTCTAATATTTTCATTGTCAGAATGTCTTAATAAAAGTTTTCTTTAAAAAGAGCATAAGACAAGGGTAAGTTTTCACATCAGCTCTAAAACGGACTTTTCTCATAATCTTTTACATTTATTTTGCCTCACTGATATAACAAAATTCGAAAACGTATGGTTACTTTCAGTATGTTTTTTTACAATAATTAATTCCTCCATTAAAAGCTATAACATAATTACCAATATTTGTCAATGAATTCATAAAGTGTAAGCTTAATTTGCTTTTGTGGTCTCTGATTAGCAGTGACCCCTGATGCTTTGGGCAATAATTGTAGGTTTGGAAGAAGGAGAAAGGATGAAGGCATATTCATCAATGGAGGTCAATTTTCACTCTAATAAAGCCGCATGACTCAGAGGGACTGACTGCAGCACAATGGACTGAGAGGAAGTGTTCAGAGAAGTGTTAGCTGTGGCATGCAACATACTCTCATCTCAGTCAAGAAGGTGTTTTATTTACTTCACATGTTCCAGTGTGTTGTCATGAGGACAGGACAAGAGAGTGAAAGTATGTATACACCTGTGTGTGTGAGATTCATTAAACCCAAAACACACTGTTATTAAGTGTTGTTTATTTCAAATGCATTTTTTATTGGTATAATTAAAAACCATGGTTTCTGGTTTAAAGCAATTTTGTCCAGTTTGTCTAAAAGCAAATAACACTCCCTATAGAAAAAAATGAAAAGAAACAATTTTGTTTAATTTTGTTTTAAATAGTATTTTCGCGTAACATCAGATTTGTGTTGTGCAGAACACATATTGTAAAAAATGATTTTTTAAAAATTAGAATCAGAATCAAAATCAGAAAGAGCTTTATTGCCAAGTATGTTTGCACATACTAGGAATTTGTTTTTGTGACAGAAGTTTCCAGTACATAGAGAAAACAACATCAATACACAGATAATGAAATATACATATGAATATATATATAAATAAACAAAAGTAGACAAAAACTGTATTCCAGATTATTAGAGGTACATTTTACAAGAACATTTTTATTCAGTTTTTATACATAAAAAATTCAGAAATTACCACACGCCAATGGTATTTTTTACTACAACTTATTATTTAGTACATAACTTATTATGTACTTTTATTACATAAAAGTACATAACAGAAATTATTATATTTTTATTAAAAATATTTTATTTATTTTAAAAAACAACATTAAAGTCTTTTAAAACTGGATTTATTTATAATAAATAAAATAAATTACACATTGACTAACAAAATGTTTATGGTTTAAAAAAAAAGTTGTAAAAAGCCCCCAAAAATATTATATTGACCTACAAGTAACATTTTGGCTTATGTCTAAAATATATGATTAAGAATTGGTCTTTATAAAAAATTCCAAAAAGAAGCTTTTTGCTTCTGCTTAACACAGCTCTCTCTATTTTCTTCTTTTAGCATTTTGGTTAAAGAATGTTCATGGCTCAAGCGATCAATAAAACATGAGATCTGAGTCTTACTTTCATTTTATTTTTCAACCTTTTTTTATTATTTTCCAAGCACATACTAATTAATGCAACTGCTTGCGGCTCCTTTAAAGCAGGTCTCACAGTGAGGTCAAAGTTCACACGGTTGGAAATCTTATTTTTCTTATTTTAAGAAGTATCTGTGCATGACAGATAGACAGAGAGCACAGAGTGTGCCCTTGTCTGATTGCCATGGAGCCAGTCAGATATCAAAGACAGAGAGACCAACACCATATCTGAACTGATGACACAGAACACCACAACACCACCTGCCTGAGTTTCTTTGTATTCTGTTCTCCATCACCCTCAAGACAGTCCAACATGCTCAAGTGTAGTTCATTCACACAATGTTCTTTTAAATAACATTTTACACAGCTCTCTCGAATACTTGATTATGACTTTCACCAGACAGAAATGTCCAAATATTCACATCACAATCATCCAGTGAACTATTAAAAGTTGGATATATTGTACATCCAACTTTACCTGCATGTCAGTACACTCACATAAAGCAATATATATAATATATAGCAAACCTCAGCTGCATGATTGTTTATATCACTGAGAAATGTCAACTATATTATCACACCAATCTGCTAAATATGACTATAATATATTATAAACATAAAGATCATGATTTTCTGTAAAACTGCATTGTGCGCTATACAAATTATTTTTTACTTGATTTGATCTAATGCAATGTTATTAGTTTACTCATCTGGGTAATTGAAACCAGAGCTACATTCATGTCTCTCATATGACACCATGAACTTGTTATCTCTTATTTTGCACAAATGCAAATAGGACATTTTGCATGTCAGTGAAATTATTTACTATATTAATATATTAGTTAATTATTTGTTTGTTGCATAGCTGTGTAATAATGGGCAAACTGTACAGTCAGTTGTCAAATCAACTGAAACAAGACCCCTGTTTTTTTTTTTTAATATTTCGAAAATGAGATGGCAGAAAATATAGTATGCGTCTGCAGAACTGCTGTGCTGATGAATTGAAAAGACAGCCGAACGTGTCTCTTCTGTTTGATATTCCATAAGAGCATTTTTCACACCAGTTTGCATAATGACAAAAATTCTACATATTAAAAAAGGGCATCTGAACTGTCAGAGCAGAACAGAATGTATTGTTTTGTTTTATCCAGCTGCAAAATGACAATGTTCTTACCTATGCATTTATTCATTAAACACTGTAAGATTGAGCTCAGTTTAAAATCTATTAGCTACATGACCTTGGGGAGGCACAATTCAAATTTTTCAAACTTTAGAGGACATTGCCCCAAGCTTGTCCACCCAGAGGGCTGAAAACACCTGGGAAATGCCTTATTCCTGAAATTTAAACTAAGTCCTCTAATGAATCATTAACTTTCAATTATCACCAGTCATTTTAGCAGTAATTATCAGACAAATCATATTAGATTTGGTTCACCTCTAATTAGTTTGTAACAGATCATGCTCTTCTCTCTCTCTCTCTCTCTCTCTTTCTTTCCTCCGTCCTTTCATATGGATTTCCTTCTCAGTGTAGCTTAAGGGTGAGATGAAGACAGTGCATTACATTAACAACCATCTGAAACAATGATTCTTTCATATTTTGAGTTTGTACTGTTTTTCACAACAAAGGTGAATAATCTAAATTTAATTAATGCATTCAGCAGACGCTTTTATCCAAAGTGACTTACAGTGCATTCAGGCTAAACATTTTTGATCAGTACATGTGTTCCCTAGGAATTGAACCCACAACCTTTGCACAGCTAACACAGTGCTCTACCACTGAGCCACAGGAACATTATATGGGAAATATAATTATATTTACACACATTATTATAACAATCTTTATCTAAAAAAAATAATTGAACTAATATCGTAGATAAATCTGCTGTTTCAAACCCATGGAATCTAAACATGCTGTTTATGCTTCACTAAATAAAACTGGTTCCCATGGAGAAGAGTTTTCTTTGTAGTGCTTGCTGTAGTCCACTGTCATTCTCAAGAGACTTCGACAGCCCTCAGAAAGCTCTTAATGTAAATTCAAGCTTAACCTTTCTGCACTGAAGAGACTGAGAGAGTCTTGTTTTTACATTTACAGTTTTTTCCCCCGTTTGCTTTAACTCAGTTCTCTTAAAACTATCATTTCAGATGTTAGAACAATGAGTTTCTTGTTAACACCAGAACCTGATAAACTGATTATCAGTAATTTTGTCACAACTTCTAAACATCTTTCATCATGTGAGCCATCACATGCAAAATAACCCTGGAAACAGGAATCACAATATTACAAATAAACCTGTCAACTTCAGAAACATGCATGGAGTTTGCCTGGCTGTCATTTTGTGGCATTTTCTGTTCACTTTTTACTGTATATGACTTTATATATAAGAAATGTATAAACATGATAAAAAAATAAAATTTGTATATAACAAACCTTTCCAAGGTTGACTGCCATGCTGAAACATCTAAACATTCTAAACAGTAGACTCACACAATTCATATAAACATGTCATTTTGGTGGCATTATAGCCAATTTACTGAACCAATAGCTACACTTTGAAGAATAAACCAACTGTTTGGCAACAGTTACTGTTTTTGGGTGAGTTTTGATGTCCCATAAAACAGTGACAATAGCACTGTTTCAAAAGAAAAAAAAAACTGTAAATGTAAGCATGGCGAGTATCTTCCATTATAAACCTTCATATTGCAATGTAATAAATAATAATTACAATTATATTCTTAAAACCATAAGGATTTGATTAAAATATTTAAAACATTTCAAGGACAGTTTCTCGCCTAATAGTTTTACCATATTATTGAATAGTATTCACACATTCTAAGGTTATTTGAGGTAACTAGAGGACCATTGCCTATTGTGGATATGACTTAGCAAAGAAATATTCCAAGTGCTTAGATGTCTATTTTAAGTGTTTATTCAGGCTACAATTTGAAGAAGCAGCTACAGAAAGAAAGAAAAAAAGCAGTCCCGGCTGTTAATAAAATGTACACAGATTTTGAATCACACAGATAAGAATTTCTTAATATGAATTAGATTAGACTGTGCAGAAATTGAAATCTACACGCTAATACACACTATACTCATAGTCACGTAATGCTGATGTTGTTAACATGAATCATTTGAGAATAAAGTATAACAATAATAATAATTTGAACAGTTTGATGTGATATGAACTAACCGATCTTTAGATTTAATCACCATTGGAAGCGCGATTTATTGTAATTCTTTTTTCCTCAGTTGGTTAGAACGAACGTGGCAGACTTGTTACTTACTTGTTCAGATGGCAATATAAGGTGAAAATTATTATTTGGGTCATATATTCCAAGACGTAGGCTAGAATCTGTGATTGCGAAGTACAGTAAATATCCACACCGGTGCGGTGACTGACTGCCACACACACATACTCCTCAAAACATTAGATTCATCCGCGCTGGAGCTGCACTGGTGCACAACCGACGCAAGCTAGATAATTCTGCACACAGCTGCAATTGCAGGTTTTCAAACAGAGATGGCGACAAAGAGGCAAAACTTACGGACTGCAGCTTTAAATTCAGGCAATATATTTCTTCTCCAGTTAAGGACCATTCCTAAACACAGTTAGCATCCTGCTTTTATTAGTTCACTTTCAGTTTCTTCCCTCAGCTGTTGCCAAGGACACTTCCTTTACAAGCCAGCAGATATACAAAAGCTGAAAACAAACTGATCAATGATAAAAGAAGGACCTAGATAGATAAAAAATACAAATGCAAATATATCTTCTTTCTTTGGTTCAGCTTTTTATTCAAATGTTTAAGAAATACTTTTTATCAATGCAAACAATAACAAACCAGTTTTCAAGGGTCTTAGGCCTAGACCTCTGGTGTGCTGTCAATGTTGGTAATTGTCAGTGAACAAGCAGGTCAGTGTGTGGGTTGCTGGCTTCAGAACGTTTACATTAGTGCAGGCTGAGCAGACCTGGAGCAGACAGTTCAATTCGTTATGTGTCAGGTCGGTTAGACCCTGCAGTGCTTGTGTGAATATGACCCCCTAATTCAGCCTCCCTAGAGGCTAAGGTGGAGAAGAGGAGGGGAAGTTATATTTTAACGAGGCAGAGAGGCAATAATTTGGCAAGGGTTTCTTGCATTGGTGCTCCAGCAAATCTAATGATGGCAGCCTGGATAAACGCAGGTGAGGCAACAACAAAAATCTTGTCATCTCGCATCAGTACTGTTAAGCCTTCATGCATGATGTGCCACAAATACTACTGTTTTTGATAACAATGACAAAATCTGTGGAAAAAGTGCAATGCTGTTCTCTAATTTGGAAAGAATGTGTATGCATAATTAAAGAAACCCTTTATTTCTACTAACCTTTGTGCATCTAACAAAATTCCTAACTGCTCTGATAAATGAGTCATATGACATGTGAATTTTTTGAAACAAAATGTGTGAGGAGAAACGGAAATGTCACTTCATGTCACAATTCAATTAATGTTTGTCAGAGTTGCACGATGGATGATAAAAAGGCAACTAGTCATGCATGAATAAGTGTTTGTTTACTGGAAAGGATGACAGCATATGTTGCCTTCGTTCTGATGTTGACAGTGTTTATCTTATTCAATTTAATAACAAAGATAAGCCACAAAAACTGTTGCACTCTTTGAAATGAAGCTCTCACCTGCCAAGAAACACAAGTGGTTGTTTTAGCTTGCCTGTCAGTCTTGGAAAGCCTCCTCTTATACCCTTTATCACCTCAGCAAGTCCACCTTTCTATTTAGGTGATAAAAAAGCCATTTTCCTTTAATATAATGCCGATCATTTGATTTCTATACTAAATCGTTAGGTATAAACAGCTCAAGAAATTGAGGCTGCCCCAAACTACAGTGTACATCTGTAATAGTCATTAAATCCACCTTCTTTGTTTGGTTTGGTTTAGCTTAGCAGACCTTTTTTTCTAGAACTAACTTTATTTCAATGAGATTTAAATTAGATTTTTTTTAGATCATCACAAATAATTTCATTAATATTTGAGAACCAGTTTCCAAATCTCTGCATTCTATTAGATTAAATTGAAATCTACTAGAATAAGGGTGAATGTTAACCAATCAAGTATGTGAAACTTATTTTTACTGTTGACATCACTGAAACTGTAGTTCCTAGCATGCTTTGCACAGGACTTAATAGAGAGAGTAACAATATTTTGAAAAAAAAATTTTTTTAGCAACATGAAGGAGGGATTTATATAGTGGACATATAAAAATATGAAATTAACTAATCCATATAAAATAATTTTGAGTCTATTTAATTGGGTTACTTAAAATAATCTGATAACAAACCTAAGAGAAGATGCTGTTTCTCTCAGATTGCTTTAGCAGTTTTGACTAAATTAGTCAAACCAACATGATTTTAAAAATCAGCTATAATGACTATACGTGTGCTGCATTATGGAGTGGTTCTGGTAATCTATAAGTCTATACATTTTCAAAGATACACAGGTTAGAAGCTGAACCTTGAGAGAGTCTTGCAATGATTTCTGCAATGGACCCTTTTCACAAGACTGTGATGACGTGTTTAACTGTCATCAGCATCCTCGAAAGTTTTTCATATTTGTATTTTTTTTTTTTAAATGTATCTACATTTATAACACTATTCTTTGTATTATATCACCTTTGCATCAAATTACAAAAAAAACAGTTAACGCTAATGCGAGGGTGTTTCTAATGCAGCGTCTATGGGAGGGACGGGACATTTGACATCGTTCTCTTTTCTGACAGCCGTTATCAGTCTCTCTCAATATTTTTCCTTTTATTGAAATTCATGAAAACACTATCGTGGACTTTTTCTTTTGCTATTTGAGCAACTGGAAATGCAAAAAATATATTTGTGGTACTCTTCCATTCACTGCTATTCAAGTTAACCCAACTATGATGACTTCCGCTGCTGAGAAACCCGGAAATGTGAAAAAGGTCCATGGGTGGTTGCTTCTTGATTGATGTCTTGTCTTCTCTTCAGTTTATCGTGTGAGAGCTGGCTAATAAAGAAAAAAAAGAAAAAGAAAAAATGAATCGCTTTCCAATAAGGCAGACAGAGGCTCCACGTCCCATCTATTTCACACCTGACTCGTGTATCCAAGACAGGCCATTCACATTTTCTGGAGCAGAGGTTGTTGGTATGGCCTTCCATGAAAGCACCATCTGTCAATGTGTCTCTCTCGAACATACACATACACATTTATTAGCAGTGTGGTGAGTATATTTCATACATAGATCCTTCAAATAATAGATGATAGAGTGCATGTCATGCACATGTGCATAGATTTATTTTGAGACAAACAGGCTGATAAATATGTTAACTTTTTGAAGAAAACGGTTTTCTCTGCATGAACAGAGAATGTATAAAATCACTGCAGAACAACCTTCACCTTAGCTGCCTGTTCACAAATCCACATAAGAATTGATAGGAAGGCCAAGTCAGAATAATGTTGATATAAACAAATGGGCAGTGGCTGAAAGGTATGTAGAGGATAATGTATGCATTTTTTGTACAATGCAGATGGGTATTCTGTAATGACCAGATGACTGTTCATTATCTAATTCTAACATAATATTATAAAAAATATAATTCTAATAATATTATAATATTATTTTGACAGTATATTATCTTATAGAAAAAAAATTGAATGTACAAAGCAATCAGCCTAGCAACAAGACAAAGACTGCAACAATTTATTAATAGTAATATTAATACTAAAGTCATCTGAGGTCATTTTCATTACAGTACATAATAGATATGCAAGATGCCGCGAGTTGCATTTGTATGAAACAAGAGAGCAAATCTGTAGTGATATGAGGGGAGTAGCACCAGTTTCAGTTAACCAGCTGAGTGAACTTATAGAGCATTGCTATGGACAACAGCAAATATAAATAAATATCAAACTGCTGAATGCTGTGATTGACCAATTAGAATGAAGTTTTCCAGAGTGGTGTGTAAACATGTAAACTCCTAAACATTAAAACAATATAATATATTGTGTCCTTCAAGTGGAGTCTGATGTATTGTAATTACTAGTTCCAAGCTCATTACCAACAAAATATGTCATATATGGAAAACTCCAGTGGGAAATAATATACACACAAAAAAATGTTGTTCTGCAGCGGTTCTTTGGGGTAGTTAAAGTGCTATACAAAGAACCCATTAAACCCCTGTAGAGTTCTTTAAAGGTTCTCTAATTCTCTCTTAGTCTCTTAGTTTAGTTGGGGAACGGATTAAAAAACACCATTAAAAATCAGTGTATTGCCTGAAGATAATGTGGTTCTCAACCTTTTGGCCCCCTTAAAAGGAAATATTCCAGGGCCCCCACATGAGACCTTTTGACCTCAGAAAAGCACAAAAGGAATTCAAAACAGCTTTTGCCATTGTAGTAAATTCCCATTCATAGCAAACATATGAGAGTGGAGTGGCATATCTAAAACCTAAGGAGAATGGGGTTCCTCTTATGGTTTTACAAAGCACCATTTGACAAAGGTGCTGTATAGCACCTTTAAAGATAGATGCTATATAGCAATTAAAGTGGTTCCCCTATGATTACAAGCCAATGAACCACTTTTAGTGCACCATTTTTGTTTAGAGTGTAATATAGACAATATAATAGAGAAAGAGAGAGAGAGAGATCAGTGATTGGAAAGCAGTTGTGAATGGTATTAAGTTAATCACTAAACTTTCACAGTTTGCTTTATGCAACAAAAACATTTGTAAAGCATAAAATTATTTAGTTTTTTTTTGTATACTATGCCTACTTCCGTGTTAGGTTTCCGAAAATGAAAGTGTGACATGTAGTAAATACAGACATTTGCCGATGGTACAATCTGAAAAAAGTCTGTAAGGGTCCAATATATTTTATTAATAGGAAGGAACTTTCTGTAATGAGGTGTTTATTTTAAATTACACATTGCATTGTGCTGTATTTTGGGGTTAAAGGAAAATATCTGTAAACTTAATGGAAAATTACCAGTACCTTTTCCAGTTTTCTACTGTTTTTTTTTTCTTTTCTTACAGCGTAGGAGTTTCCCAGGTGCACTCGAAGCAGCATAAGTCATGATGAATGTTGCATGCGCCTCTGTATTTACTTTACACACAAGATTTTTTTTTGCTCTGTTAATCAAATTCATGCCTCTCTTCTTTATAGAATTTAACTGTTCCAATATCATTACAAAGAAATTTTTCCAGTTTACAGAATTAATCAAATAATAGAAATATAACAATACAAATTGAAAGGATCTACTGCTGGGTGCATTTCTGGCTGAGAGAATCCAAACACAAAGGTTAACTCAGTGACCAGTTCCTCAATATGATTAGCTCAGTGACCAACAGCTTTTTATTATTTTAGTTATGGAAACACACTCGAAGTACCAAGGACTTCAGTGAATTTAATTTCTCCTCAGGGGAAGAGAAGCAAATGACTCAGCAGCCGGTATTTTACATCTTTGACTACCTAAAGCTATTTCCCGCCAGTAAGTCTCATATCTTCTCTTCCCCATGTCTCTCTCTATCTCTTACTTAAAAACACACATGCTCTATACTGTCTGCAGACAGCAAATAGAGAGAGACAGAGATGATGGTAGAAAGAAGGAAGGATAGGGAGAGGGTGCCTCAGGTGATTTCCTGTATGTTAAGGCTACCTGGTGAGAGAGCGGTTCTGCTATAATTTATTCTGCTCCTCTCTTACAGCTCTAATGTTATTTTCTCTTTTTCTCACATTTAATGTTCCTACTCCCCCTCACCTCGCAATATTTCATCCTTTCATCCAAAGCGACTTACAAATGAGGACAATGGAAGCAATCAAAATCAGCAAAAGAGCAATGATAAGCAAGTGCTATAACAAGTCTCAGGTAGCTTAATGCAGTACACTGAGCAAGTTTTTTTTTAATCATATAATAAATAAAAAGAAAACAGATAGAATAGAAAAAGAATAGAGCAAGCTAGTGTTAGAGGCCTTTTTTGCTTTTGTTAATCAGAAGAAGTCAGAAAGTCAGAATTATAATTGTATAATAAATAAAAACAAATATATATAATGCAAAAAGATTAGAGAAGCAATTGTTAGTTTTTTTAAGAAAAAAAGTAGTTAGTAAATAAATAGAGTGCAAGTCCAAAAGGGGCAATTAAAAAAATATATATTTTTTAATAAAGAATAGAATTAGAATAGAGAGTGCTAGAGTTAGAGGGTCAAATAAAGATGGAAGAGATGTGTTTTTAGCCGATTCTTGAAGAAGATTCTTGGCTGCTCGGACTGAGTTGGGCAGGTCATTCCACCAGGAGGGAACATTTAATTTAAAAGTCAGAGAATGTGATTTTGTGCCTCTTTGGGATGGCACAATAAAGCACTGTTCACTTGCAGAATGCAAGCTTCTAGAGGGCACATAAGTCTGAAGTAATGAATTTAGGTAAAGGGGTCCAGAGCCAGTGGTGGTTTTGTAGGCAAACATTAATGCCTTGAATTTTATGCGAGCAGCTATTGATAGCCAGTGCAAACTGATAAATAGAAGTGTGACGTGCATTCTTTTCGGCTCGTTAAAAATTAATCTTGCTGCCGCGTTCTGGATTAATTGTAATGGTTTGATAGAAGTGGCTGGAAGACCTGCCAAGAGAGCATTGCAATAGTCCAGCCTGGACAGAACAAGAGCTTGAACAAGGATTTGTGAAGCATGTTCCGAAAGAAAGGGCCTGATCTTCTTGATGTTGAATAAAGCAAATCTGCAGGACCGGACAGTTTTAGCAATGTGGTCTGAGAAAGTAAGCTGATCATCAATCATAACTCCAAGGTTTCTTACTGTTTTTGAAGGATTATGGTTGATTATGGCCTAACTGATCAATTTGACAAGTTCAGCCAACTTAGAGATGTAAGTTAAGCTTAGTGCACATAACTCAAACAAAACAGCTCTCTTAACAAGTCTGCTTTGTTCACATTGCTAGACAAATGTGTTACCTAATCTAGCGGCCACATTTCAAACACGATCTGACTCTGAAGTTCAGTTAGTTGTCTTCTTCTGGTGATGCTTTGTTTAAACCAACCTTCCGCCGCCTATTGGTGCACTTCCGCCACCTACTGGTCTAGAGTTATTAGGGCACATAGTGGGATTTAATCCAACAAACTAGATGCTCTTAAGAAAAGCCATGTTTCTGAATGACAGAACCTAGTGATGCCATGTAGACAGAGATGAGAAGTGGTCCAAGTACTGAGCCCTGAGGCACCCCAGTAGTTAGATGTTGTGACTTGGACACCTCACCTGTCCAAGATATCTTGAAGGACCTAATGAGAGATAAGACTCAAACCACTGGAGTGTGGTTCCTGAGATGCCCTTTGCCAATAGG